>NC_081412.1:674062322-674362322 GCF_030272615.1 Cryptomeria japonica
ATGCCTTTCTGAGTTCTGTGGAGGCATTCCAAGGGTTGCGGTCATGAGGAATGGATATGATTCATTGGGAACCTTTATTGTTTGGAGCTCTTGTCATTCTATAAATACAACTTTTTGGGTGTATAATTATGTATAACAATTGGGAACAATTGAATGTAGTTTTCTCTACAAGAATCAAGGCTAAATGGTAGGTATAAGGAGGTTGTTCGCATGTACATAGGTTTTTCTATGGTGGAGGGAAAGAGGAGAATGTAAGTTACTGTATTGTAAGCACTTTTATTGTTGTTAATACAAGCTTCTCCTCTCTTCTTGGCGGAGTTTTTTCTCTCGCAAGGGTTTGTCCATACAAATCTTGTTTTATGTGTAAATTTTTTTATTAGATAAAAGACAGGATATGCCCATTACTAATGCATAACCACCAAAAAGGCACACAAGATGAAACTAACAAGTAGTGAGATCACCATGAACATAGAAACCAAAAAAGGTGACCCCTTTTTTGAAGAGAATACTTTTGGCTGGAGCATCAACTAGTGGAAAAGAGATCCCAAACAAGAAAAATCACCTAATCACAACATAGGGGTTTAGGAGAAGCCCAAACCATCTACTAAAGAAAACCCCTTGCATATGCACAAATAATTCAAGGGCGAGGGGAACAAACATCGAGTTTTGACAGGAATCTCAAAACCTTTTACCTGATTAACCACTACAAACAAAACTATACATAGAAAGGGATAAGTCTAGAAATCCCACCCCCATCTAAAAGAAAACCACTATAGACACCATAACCTGGACCACCACAACTAGTCCACACCTGATCTCCTCTATACATCAACCATATGTAGAAAGATCTTTGTTAAAACTTGCAAAAGATATCCACACAACCTTTGGGTTTTGAAAGGCACCCCAAAATATTTTCTCAGTTTGACCACCCTTACCTGAAAGATCCTTAGAAAACAAACCAAAAAGGCACAGAGAGTGACAAAGGAAGAATAGGGTAAAAATATAAGTCCTCCATAATGGCAACAATCTTCTAAACCAATAAGAATCTAGTACTATAGTAGGTACACAAGAAATAGAGAGCTCTCTGATTAGGCACCCATAGGATAACCAACCCTCAACATCCATCTAAAGTCCACCGTTGATAGCACAAAGAAAGCTACCGCCAAAAAAGATGTTGCCATCACAAAGAACAACCATAACAACCCACAAAATCCCACCATTAGAAGAATCTTTAATGAAAATCAAAACTTCAAGGCCCACCTCCATAGGGACACTCAAACAAGCACAACTAGAGACACTTTCACAATCCAAAACCAATAGAAAAGGAGAACTGAAAGACAGGCTTGCAAATTGAAAGTAAGAGCAACCACAACAAGGAGAACCAAAGCCCTAGGGAACACCATCCACCATAGCACTTATAGATTTTTCTCGAGTCTCTAGCTTTGGGTATAAACTAAATATAGCCCTTGTTAATTATATTTCCTAACAAATTCCCATGAAAGGCTTCCAGGTAGATCTTGTGAAGTACTTCTCCAACAAATTTTTTTTCTATGAACTCACATAGAAATCCATCCTTGAGAGGGTCACTTGACCTAGCATCAATCAACCTTCGTGAGAAGTTGATCACAAAAACTATGCTAAGAAGTGGAAACTTGACAAGGCACCGCCTTTAAGCATTGTTGTATAGAAATGTTAGAAGATAGAGTATATTTTTGAATAGTAAAGATTTATAATCTTGAACAAAAGCTTGAAGAATGTTTGGAAGCTTAGATAAAAGTTGTCTACCCTCCTTAATTTTTAAAAT
The DNA here is from genome assembly GCF_030272615.1 of Cryptomeria japonica. Lineage (NCBI taxonomy): Eukaryota > Viridiplantae > Streptophyta > Pinopsida > Cupressales > Cupressaceae > Cryptomeria > Cryptomeria japonica. The sequence continues at coordinate 674,064,127 of NC_081412.1, forward strand.
TGGTGGGGATACATCCATCATCAATTAAGTGTGTATTCCACTTAAGAGAGAGAAAGACAACAACACAAATATTTCCCATTTCATGACTACTACAACATGAATTGCTAAAAAAAAAATTAAAAAAAAAGCTTTAACTCCTTTATAAAGAATATCTTGATCTTCAAATCATTGTTGAGTGTCCCAAACATAGTACTTTTGTAAGAAGTTTGTCAGAACCTTGATATTTTAGGTGACACAATCTATGAATGGGTGTCAAGAATCACCTCATTATCCAATTTATCTAGAGTTGAGCAACTATTATGAAGAAATGCTTCCTCTAAATTAAAGGTGCCTATCCATATGCAAGGTTGGATAAGATGTTGTTTATTTGATACAAATTTTTCTTTTTTCATTTTCCTCGAATCAAAGTGGCCAATGCTCGAACTCGAACTCTCTGCTTTCGTTGAAGCGAGAAATACATGCCAAAATCCCAACCTCAAAATTTTACCCTTGTTCTTCCAGATTTCACCGGATGCTCTTAAGAACATTACACCAGACGAGTAAAAGTGGAAACAGTTGGAGAAATCCGACGAAAAGCGAGCCGAACGGCACCAATCTTTGAGTGCAATACGGCGAATTAAAGGGTTGGAATTCATTGAAGGTGATAAAGTGGTGAAGTTGAGAGATGACATTGTGAAAGAAATCTGGCATTTACTTCCAACACCCTCACCAACTTATCATGTCCCTTGTATGCAAGGACAAGCACGAATGTGCGAGGTAGAAACACCTCACTACCTTGGTTTGTTTTATGACGCATATATTCAGAGGTTAATGTATTTATTATATTTATCGGTAGCAGGAGGTTGAGATTTCTTCAACACTGTTCATTCCGACAAAAGGGGAATCCACATTGCAGGATTGAATGGAATACCGGGCCAAGGGAAAACTACACTTGGCAAGGCTTGTTTTTACTTCAAATTAAGGGATTTTGAAGGCAAAGTATGCCATCTAGATTTTTCTAGAGGCAATTCATTTGAAAGAATTAAAGTTGCCCTGCAAGATCTCACATGCTGCCCTTAGTCGTATCTCCAAGAACTGACAGACCAAGATCAAGTGACCAATTTCACATTTTTTAATTGTTTTTACAGGATGTTCTTCCTTTTCATAAGAATATTTTTAAGGATTCTGAATTTTCTAATAAGATGTTGAAGTATTCCGCATTTTCTAATATAACTTACAGCCACAAATTGGGTTATATAAAAGAGTGGAGGGCAAAAGGATATTGTTGTTGCTCGACAATATCACAGAAGAATGTATAGACGAAGTGGCGTATTATCTTAAAGCACAGTTGGAAGAAAACAGCTGCATTGTTTTGTTCTCTCGGAGTGTAGATGTTCTCCAAAAGCATTTCAAGATAGATAAGCAGTCAACTTTGGAGGCAGAGGACAAGCTTTTGCTGTCAAGTGTTGTGCAGACAGATGTTTGTTCAAAGAGCTCATGGAATATTTCATCCATTAGCTTTAAAAGCTTTTGGCGGCCATCTCTTCAGTAAATATGGTCCGCATTTGTCAAAGTGGGCTGCTGAGATAGAAGGCTGGGTAGACCGATGCGGTTATGGTTTGGATGACTAGTGGGCTGTGCTGTGCAAAGCTTTTGACGACTTGTGTCTCGAATATTGCACCATATTATTCTCCCCACAAAGTTACCGAGTGGCTGTCAATGATTCTGAACAAAGAAATCACATTTATAGAGAAAGCAGTGGGTTTGAACATTTTTTTGATGGAGGTCCAGACCTGCGAGCACGAAATTCGTCCGGCACGATCTCGACCTCATCCCTTATGATGTCAGAGCCTTGCACTCAGCAAGACTTGATCCCTACTGGGCTCATTTGGAACCATTCAACTTCACCAGTAGACCAAGGGCCCATTGACGAGTTTGAATATTTGAGTTTAAGAACTTTTGGTTTATGCTTTGGGTGTTTTCAATTGAAAAAGCACTGAATATTTGATATATACGTGGTTTCAGGTTGAAGATCTTTGTAAGAAGGCCTAGATTGAAGAATCTATATCTGGAATTCTCATACACGACCTATACATTGAATTTTCTCAAAGTAAAGCAAAAGAAATGGGGAGATGGCTGTGGTGTAAAGAATATAAAGAATAGACACAAATTGCTACATAGCAATAAACACAAAATTGCTTCAAAAAGCAGATAAAACTTTATTTTCATTCAAAACTAAATACATAACACTTCTTGATCACATGATCAAGGATCAAAATGATCACAGACAAAGAATTCATTACAATCTACCTTTTTATATAGAGGTCTTTGGCACATGAATGCCAACTAAAAATAAAAAATCAAACATTCATTTAAAATCTGGATGTAAATTTTATTTTTAGAGCTCTTATTTTAGCTCTTGCAAACTAGAGTTCTTCTCATGCAAGTGGAAGAGTTACCAATATTCTATTTTTATCTCATGCAATGAATTGCAGTTCAAACTACAATTGATCACCTGCATGTGGGGAAATTAACATGTCAATATTCTGCCCCTTAATTTCAACCAGTAATCGATTTAACGCAAAGAACAATTGTATCTTCATATGGGTTCAACAAGCTCAACTCCTACCATGATCCATCATGTTGTGATCTCTGCTTAGAGTGCAAATTCTTGACTTTTAACTCCGTCAAGCTTTTTCTAAGACTTGAATCGGAACTTCCTCACACAATTGCATATCAGTGGCTTAAAATGATTTCTCCAACTTTCACAAAACTTGTGATCTTCTCTCCTCTTGTAGAAGACTTCTCTCCTTTTTTTGACAAAAAACATTGTGGCCTCTTCAAAGACCATGATTGGGCTACCGCACAAATTGAGGGCTTCACCATGGTGGTTTCAAACTTTACTGCGCTGGCTAGATCTTCTCAGACATGAGGTTATTTAAAACCTTGATTCCTTCTATTGTTGGACTGTGAATCCCTTTGACTTTGATATCCTCTTTTGAAGATCGAGATTACCTTTTCACCTTCATTTGATGCGTTGGCTTCATGCTTCAACACCTATGGTTGTCTTCAAATTGCACACTTAGACTGGTGGCAACAAACTTCCATTATAAGAACCTTCAACATAAAATCATCCTTGTTTGATTGTGATCTTTCTACGACTTCAAATGTGGCAACGAAGCTTCATCCTACAAACAAAAATCTTCTCATCTCATTGACCTTCCTTCTTACTAGTCAGATCTCCTTGGATCTTTCTGCAGCTTCAACAATTTAACCCAGATAATTTCTAGAATATGGCTCTGATACCGATTGAAGAATATAAAGAATAGACACAAATTGCTACATAGTAATAAACACAAAAGTGCTTCAAAAAGCAGATAAAACTTCATTTTCATTAAAAATTGAATACATAACACTTCTTGATCACATGATCAAGGATCAATGATCGAATGATCAAAGACAAAGAATTCATTACAATTTACCTCTTTATATAGAGGTCTTTGGCACATGAATGCCAACTAAAAATAAAAAATCAAACATGCAGTTAAAATCTTGATGTAAATTTTATTTTTAGAGCTCTTATTTTAGCTCTTGCAAACTATAGTTCTTCTCATGCAAGTGGAAGAAATTACCAATATTCTATTTTTATCTCATGCAATGAATTGCAGTTCAAACTACAATTGATCACCTGCATGTGTGGAAATTAACATGTCAATACGGTGGAAGGGTGACCAATGTAGTACACGTGGTTTAATATCAGAAGAGAAGGCGGGGTTTGAATTGGCAAAGTTGGAGCAGTGCATGCATCGAAGATTGTTCCAAATCACCCCTCATGGGCTTCAAAATCTGTTGTAGCTTCAGCTTGTAGGTTCACAGAATATGAGCAAACTTGCTTTGGGTGGGATGGGCCATCTCAGAAGTATTGCATTACATAAGTGCAAAGACCTAGTAGCGCTTGAAGCTATGGAAAAATTACAACAGCTGGCGTGGCTTCGGATAAGAAAAGTAAATCCAATGTTTGAACTTCCCAAGCTAAGCAGCCTCAAAGGTTTACAACATCTTGAGGTCAATTTTGCAGGCAACCAAGTTCTCAATCAGCTGGGAGATCATACCGGTTGTGCTTCTATAAGAGAGATTAATACTTGTTGTCAATCCCTCTAGGAGCTCCCAAGGTTGAATGGTTTGCGGAATTTGGAGAAAGTGGAATTTAGTGTGTGTGATAAAGTGAAGGGTCTCCTCGACTATACAAAATGTGTGTGATAAAGGGTAAGTGCACAAAGATGGTGGTCAAAAAGGGGGGTATAAGTGGACACTTTTTTTTTCTGAAATTAGGTGAACTTGAACTTGGAGGCAAAATTTGAATGTCATCCATTCAAGATATGAAGATAATCAAACAACAAATATTGTAGTACTCTGAATCTAATTTCCAAACTACTAAATTTTTTCAAAATTTGATAAGATTAAGGGGGTCAAATCCTTCGCGCACGAAAAATAGACCCTGACTTTTTTAGAAAAACATAACATAGTGTTTGACGTGCACATCAAAAAAGTCATATTTAGATCTAGTATTTTGACAAATCCTTTGGCAGAAAGATAGCTAAGAGTGAGCACTAGAAGATGTGTAATTTTTTGTAATTTTTTGTTAACTATCTTTTTTTTATGATTTTTCTAATCGAGCACATCCTGAAAATTAGGTACCTGTTCGTGCGCGAAGCATAAGTTGCACTAAAAAAATTGAAAATGCAACTTTTTTTAAAAAAATTGTAAAGAATCAAGTTCACTACAATAATATATAAACTTTTTTAAATTTGGATAATTATATCAAAAGTTATTAAAAAAATGGTGCACGTATGTCTGTGAGAACTATGGAGACACTTATAAAAGAAATTAAATAATAATATGTTATTGTTGTTCAAATTTTTAAAAAATTATATGGTTAGAAAGCTCAGAAGATGGGTGAAAATATGATGAAAATTTTAGAAATACCCACTTGATGATGTGTAAACCTAATGATGACAAAGTCGAGAAACCAAGTTGATAAAATAAAACACGCCAAAAGGAGGGAAATCAAACTTCCAAACTGTAGCTTTGTCATCCAGGCTTATTTCCAAGCCTAAACAGACAAAAGTGCGTATGGGGTACCTATGGTATAAAAAGTGCGTACGAGGTACTTATGGTGTAAGAAGCGCATACATTCTATCTTAACTATAAAAAGCACGTACGTGCTACTTGTACTATAAAAAGCGCGTACGCACTATTTTTACTATAAATAGCATGCACAGGCTAAGTTTGTTTAAATTTTGGGAGTGTGTATAATATGCTATAGTATATATATAATATAAGAAATAAAAAATATATAATATTTATATAATAATATAGAATATTTATATATGTATATAATACTATATAATATATTAAATATATATACACATATGTATGTATGTATGTGTATTGTCTCCCTCTCTCCCCCTCTCAAGCACGTACAAGGTGCCTCTCTCTCTCTCACTCTCTCTTCCTCTCACTCTCTATCCCTCTCCCTCTATCTCCCTCCCCCTCTCTCTCTCCCTTCCTCTCCCTCTCTCCCCTTCTCCCTTCCTCCATACTCTCTCTCTCTCTCTCTCTCTCTCTCTCTCTCTCTCTCTCTCTCTCTCTCTCTCTCTCTCTCTCTCTCTCTCTCTCTCTCTCTCTCTCTCCATCCCCTCTCTCTTCCTATCCCTCCAATATATCTTCTTTTTGTTTGCATATATATAAGGTGATAAGAAGATTGATAGATAAAGTAGAATGTTTGAAGAAAATGAACATATTGGTTTCTTTGGATCATGTGGATGTATTGGTTGGATAATATTTATGGGTCGTATGGTGTAATAAGGGGTCATATGGTGTTCTATGATCTCTTAGGACACCATATGACCCCTTAGGACTCCATATGGTGTCGTTATGGGTCATATGGTGTCCTAAAGGGTCATATGGTATTCTATGACCCCTTAGGACACCATATGACCCCTTAACATACCATACGACCCATAACAACACTATATGGTGTCCTAAGGGGTCATAGGATACCATATGACCCCTCAGGACACCATACAACCCATAACAACACCATATGGTGTCCTAAAGGATCATTTGGTGTTTTATGATGCCTTAGGACACTATTTAGCGTCATTATAGATCCTATGGTGTGCTAAGGGATCATATAGTGTCCTATGACCCCTTAGGATACCATATGACCCCTTAGATGTTGTTAGGGGTTGTATTGTGTTCTAAGGGTCATATGGTGTCCTATGACCCATTAGGACACCATATGGTATCTTTATGTGTCTTATGTTGTCGTATGACTCCTACGACACCTTATGACCACTTAGGACACCATATGGTGTCATTAGGGGTCATATGGTCTCCTACGAGCCCTTGGGACATTATTTGACCCCTTAGGACTCCATATGGTGTCATGATGGGTCGTATGGTGTCCTAAGAGATCATATAGTGTTTTGTGACCCCTTAGGACACCATTTGGTGTCATTATTGGTTATATGGTGTGCCAAGGGGTCATATGGTGTCTTATGACCCCTTAGGACTCCATATGACCTCTTACATGTCGTTATGGGTCATATGGTGTTCTATGATCCCTTAGGATACCATATGATCCCTTAGGACTCCATATGGTGTCGTTATGAGTCGTATGGTGTCTTAAAGGGTCATATGGTATTCTATGACCTCTTAGGACACCAAATGATCCCTTGGGTGTCATTAGAGGTCATATTGTTTCCTAAGAGATCATATGGTGTCCTATGACCCCTTAGGACACCATATAACCCCTTAAGACACCATACGACCTATAATGACATCATATGGTGTCCTAAGGGGTCATAGGATGCCATATGATCCCTCAAGATACCATATGACCCATAAGAACACCATATGGTGCCCTAAAGGGTCATATGGTGTTCTATGACCCCTTATGATACTATTTGGCATCATTATAGGTCCTATGGTGTTCTAATGGATCATATAGTGTTATATGACCCCTTAGGATACCATATGACCCCTTAGATGTTGTTAGGGGTCATATTATGTTCTAAGGGTCATATGGTGTCCTATGAGCCATTAGGACACCATATGGTATCGTTATGTGTCTTATGTTGTCATATGACCCCTATGACACCTTATGACCACTTAGGACACCATATGGTGTCATTAGGGGTCATATGGTGTCCTAAGGGGCCATATGCTCGCCTGTGACCCCTTAGAACACTATTTGACCTATTAGGACTCCATATGGTGTCATTATGGGTCATATGGTGTCCTAAGAGGTCATATAGTGTTTTATGACCCCTTAGGATACCATTTGGTGTCATTATGGGTCATATGATGTGCTAAGAGGTCATATAGTGTCTTATGACCCCTTAGGACTCCATATGACCTCTTACATGTCATTATGGGTCATATGGTGTTCTAATGGGTCATATGGTGTTCTATGATCCCTTAGGACTCCATATGGTGTCATTATGGGTCGTATGGTGTCCTAAAGGGTCATATGGTATTCTATGATCTCCTAGGACACCATATGATCCCTTAGGTGTCACTAGAGGTCATATTGTTTCCTAAGAGGTCATATGCTTTCCTATGACCCCTTAGAACACCATATGACCCCTTAGGACACCATATGAGACCCATAACGACACCATACGACCCATAACGACATCATATGGTGTCCTAAGGGGTCATAGGATGCCATATAACCCCTCAGGATACCATATGACCCATAACACCACCATATGGTGCCCAAAAGGGTCATATGGTGTTCTATGACCCCTTAGGACATTATTTGGCATCATTATAGGTCCTATGGTATTCTAAGGGATTATATAGTGTCCTATGACCCCTTAGATGTTGTTAGGGGTCATATTGCGTTCTAAGGGTCATATGGTGTCCAATGACCCATTGGACACCATATGGTATCGTTGTGTGTCTTATGGTGTCGTATGACTCCTAGGACACCTTATGACCACTTAGGACACCATATGGTTTCATTAGGGATCATATGGTTTCCTACAACCCCTTAGGACACTATTTCACCCCTTAGGACTACATATGGTATCGTTATCGGTCGTATGGTGTCCTAAGAGGTCATATAGTGTTTTATGACCTCTCATGATACCATTTGGTGTCATTATGGGTTGTATGGTGTGCTAAGGGGCCATATGGTGTCTAATGACCTCTTAGGACTCCATATGACATCTTATGTGTCATTATGGGTCATATGGTGTCCTAAGGCATTATATGGTGTCCTATGACCCATTAGGACACATGAATGGATCCCTAAGATACCATATGACCCCTGAGAATACCTTTTGACCCTAGAGAGGGAGAGGGGGGGAGGAGAGGGTGGCAATGGGAGAGAGATACACCTAAGAGAGGACGAGAGTGAGATAGAGAGATAGAGATTGAGAGGGAGAGACAAGAGATAAATGAGAGAGAGAGAGAGAAGGGGAAATAGAGGGAGAGATAGAGATAGAGAGCGACACAGTGAAGGGGACTCAAAGAGAGAGAGAGAGAGAGAGAGAGAGAGAGAGAGAGAGAGAGAGAGAGAGAGAGAGAGAGAGAGAGAGAGAGAGAGAGAGAGAGAGAGAGAGATTCAGAGAGAAAGAGAGACCTAAGAGGTGAAGGAAGGAAAGGTGTGAGAGAGAGAGAAAGAGAGGGTGAGAGATAGAGAGAGTCTGAGTGAGAGGGAGGAAGGGGTGGAATGATATTACAAGAGATTAGAGAGAGAGGTGCGAAGAGAGGGAGAGAGTGAGAAAGAGAGGTAATGAGAAAGGGAGAGAGGGAGGGAGAGAATGAGAGAGAGACACCTGAGAGAAGGAGAGAGTGAGATAGAGAGAACAAGGATGAGAGGGAGAGACTTCAAAGAGAAAGAATGAGAGAGAGAGAGAGAGAGAGAGAGAGAGAGAGAGAGAGAGAGAGAGAGAGAGAGAGTTAAGTGAAAAATAGAAAGGGAGGTGGGGAGGTAGGGAGAGAGTGGAAAAGAGATACACTTGTCAGAGGAGGAGTGTGTGTGTGTGTGTGTGAGAGAGAGAGAGAGAGAGAGAGAGAGAGAGAGAGAGAGAGAGAACTTGATAGAAGAGGAGAGAGAGAGAGAGATAGATAAAGGTTGATAGCTAGAGATGTGATAGAGAGAAGGAGAGAGACTTGAGAGAAAGAGAAATGGAGCGAGAGGGGGAGAGAAAGAGAGTTAGAGAGAAATAAATACTTGACAAAGGAAGGGAAAGGGAGGGGAAGGGAGAGGGAGAGAATGAGAGAGAGAGACACTTAAGAGAGGGGGAGAGAGTGAGAGATAGAGATATTTGAGAGAGGGAGAGAAAGAGAGGGATATATGAAAGAGAGAAAGAGGGTGAGGGAGATGAGAAAAAGACAGAGAGATACCTGAGAGAGGGAGATGCCTAAGACACAAAAAGGTAGGGGTTAAGGAAGAGAGAGGGGGAATGTAGGGAAGAGATGAGAGACATAATGTTGATATGAGTATGCTGATTACTGAAATTTGACTAAGTCTGAAATTTATAAGAATACTCAAAAAAATAGAATTTGCATTATAACTCTTAGAGATCTGGAACCACTCTCAAACATCCTGACAATATATACATAAAATATAACTTAAAGTATAAGAAAGATAAAACACAGAGAAATGTGACATTTCTCTTTGTCTTTTATCTTTCTTATACTTAAATGTTATATTTAATGTATATATCCTACTGAAAACCCTAATGGAATGCTAAGTGAATTGCATTTTATTGACAGACAGAACCGCGTACGCGGTTAGTATTCTTTAAACCACATACGCAGTTAGTATGTTTTAAACCACGCACATGGTTTAGCTTTGGTCAGGCTCGGCAAAACGAGCCTTAACGCATATGGGGTTCTTTAAATTTGAAATACCCCGTGCGCGTTTCGGTGTTTTTCAAGGTTTTTTTTTGGTGTGTCCACTTTTTTGACCACCATCTTTGTGCACTTACCCTAAAATATTGTCATCCACAGTCGTTCCCACCGAGCTTTGCCACCATTTGTCATTGGGTGTAAGATGTTATCTAAAACTGTATTGTGAGATCATGATGCAGTGAAGGGATGTCTAAATACAGAAGTCTAGATAGAGTTGTTTGTTTCATCAGTAGTTGTTTCAGCGATCAAAAGTTTAAAATCTTGTTGAGGACTGAAAAATCTTCAACTTTGGAATTTGAGGAATCTAAAGGAGCTTCCAAGTTTCAGACTTTTATCAAATTTGATTGTGCTCAAACTTGGCAAGTGTTGTATAAGGGAGCCACCAGATCTGAAACATTGTGCTCTTTTGGAGGATGTGTACTTTTTCACACTAAAAAATTTACATAGGTTTCCCAACTTCTCATTACTGAGGAAGTTAAAGAAGTTAAGTTTATATAATTGTTTGAGGGTTGATGATCCTCCTCATATTAGTAGGTGTCATGAATTACAGGTATTTCATCTACTTTATAATTAGTATATATATATTTAATAACATATAAAATATGTCGAAAGATACTTTTTTAATTATATCTTAAAATAGAGAAACTGATTAAAATTAAGTGTCTCTAGAAGAATATCTTATATCTGTCAACATATTTTATATATATTATTAAATATATATGTGCTAGCATGTTTGAATTGAAACTATTCATTTTCATAAATTTTGTATGGTGGTAACAATTGTATTATTTGATTTACATGTGTTACATGCACTTCCTTTAAATCTTTATGTTTAAGTTCTATTGGTATTTACATCATTTGATTTGTGTATGGTAACTCGACATCATTGAAATCACATTTTCAAAGTTCTTTAATTTTCTAGTCATTTTCTTTTGAAGTTACAATTATATCATTTCATTCGCATATGAAAAATAAAAAGGGAAAGAGCAAAGGAAGCCTAAAAACGGCTGTTAGAAATGAAATACTGCTTCTGCCATTAAAACATGAAACGGGTATCTCGCTGGCATTTCTGGTAGCAAAAGAATTTTAGCAACTTTATGCTAAGTAGCAGAAAAGATAAGTAGCATAAACCTAATAATAACTTTTATATTTTTTTTTACTTTTATCTTTTTCAAGATTTAGATTACTTAGGTTAACAGTTTAACTTGCACCGCTATGATTCTAAATAAAAAAAATTATGAGTTTGTAGGAATTAAAATGGAAACAAAACACTTGTGAAATGCGAAGAGTACGCTCAGGGTGAAAAAGCAACAAGGCGAGACAGGCAAATCATCTTCTCCGGACCTGCCCTCTTACCCTGTCATTATTTTTTTTTGACCATTCAGTAGTAGCACAACCCTGCATCATAGCCATCTACGAACAAGAAAAATCATGCGTTCCACTGAACTTATCGAGGCAGTTGTTTGAATATATCTTGACAGCATGGACACCATATACTTGATATAATAAGGGAGGGCTTTAATGAGGCTATTCATGTATAAGTCCAAAATGCACAGAGATGTCATATGAGAGATGGAAGCTGGGAGGAGTGAGATCTTGTTTGACCGCAGTGAGAGCTTTCGTACCAGATCAAATCCCAAGGACTTTGACAACCACTTTAGCTCGTTGAAATCTGCAATCCGTTCGTCCAACATACTGAAAAGAAAATAAATGTGTTAGATCTAAAATTACACAAGAAATTTTTCCACTTCAAAATTTGTGAATTGCTTCCTGAAATGCTTGCAAGCTCAACCTGCTCCCCTTTTTCCATATTCCAGGTATGTTCGCATACCTGCGATTTGAAGAGAATTTCACTTTTTTTTAAAAATGTGGAATAAGGAAAACATCGGAGGGACTTTTCAGATACGCAATGGGGTTTCACTGTCTAGGTAATATTATATCACGTATAGTATTCTAAAAATGAGGGTACAATATATTTCCTATTGATGAAAATAGGGGTTAATATAAAGATGGCGACCTTAATGAGGAATTGTTTACGCATCAGCCTGAAGGATTTATTAAAAAGGGTCAGGAACATCTCTATTGTAGATTGAAACAAAGATCACAAGTTTACTCGCTATGAGTCTGATCCTTGTATATATTTTAAAAAGCTTTCCAATGGTGAATTTGTTATACTTCTCCTTTATGTGGATGACATGCTAGTGGGCGGCACAAGCATGAAAATTGTTCATGAGCTTAAAACTCACTTAGCTAATGAGTTTGCCATGAAAGATTTAGGGGCAGCGAAGAAAATTCTTGGGATAACCATTTTTTGAATCAAGTTATTGATGACCAATTCTGGTTTGTACATACACAGCTGCAAGCAGCTTCAAAAATAAACACAATAATGATATTCAAACAACTCTTAAAGAGCTTTACAAATAGAAGACAAAGAGCCAAAGGTTTTGGCGACAAAGTGGAAGGAGTCCTTTGGACTTCACTCCCAACAATCTCCCACTTGAAGGCCAATGAACTGCTACAACAAGTAGATTCCCCCACTCAGTCCTGCTACCAGATATTGGAAAGGCCGAGAGAAGCTCGGTAGAAATCAAACTTCTCCCACTTAACAACTTTAGTGAGCACATCAGTTGGGTTCTTTTCGGTGTGAATTTTATCTAAATGAAACTTGCCTTCTTCGACCATGTGACAAACATAATGACTACGAACATCATGTTTTGATCAAGGTTGAGATGTCTGATGCTTAGTCATAAAGATGGCACTGATATTATCATAAAACAAGGCAAAATTTGATTGCTTCAAACCCAACTCGCTGAACAAGAGTTGCAACCATACCATCTCCTTGGCTCCCTCAGAAAGAGCTATGTATCCAGCCTCTGCAGTCGATTGAGCAACTATATGTTGTAATTTAGAACTAATCGCTGCCCCAACAAATGTGAAAGCATAACCTAAAGTAGACTTCCTTTTGTCTAAATCTTTGGCAAAATCAGAATCAGTAAACCCTTGCAAGTGTGCCTTTCTCTTCCCAAACCATAAGCAAAGGTTTGAAGTACCCTTGAGATACCATAAAATATACTTGATCGCCTCCCAATGTGGTTTGCCCGGATTAGCCATAAATCTGCTCACCACTCCCACAGCATGAGCAATATCCAGACAAGTAGACACCATAGTGTACATAAGACTTCCAATTGTAGATTTGTATGGAATTTTGTCCATAAACTCCTTATCTTCTTGTGTTTTTGGACACAATTGAGAAGACAACTGAAAATGAGAGGCTAAGGGGACACATACAGACTTAGCATCCATCATACCAAATCTGTCCAATACTTTTTTAATGTAGTCTTGTTGAGATAGTTTGAGTTCTTTCTTTTTCCTATCTCAAAAAATGGTCATCCTAAGAATTTTCTTCGTTGCCCCTAAATATTTCATGGAAAACTCATTAGCTAAATGAGTTTTAAGCTCATGAACAATTTTCATGCTTGTGCCACCCACTAGCATATCATCCATATAAAGGAGAAGTATAACAAATTCGCCATTGGGAAACTTTATAAAATAGATACAAGGATCAGACTCATAGCGAGTAAACTTGTGATCAATCATAAAATTGTCAAATTTGAGATACCATTGTCTTGCGGCTTTCTTGAGCCCATACAAACTCCATTTCAATCTACAATAGAGATGTTCTTGACCCTTTTTGATAAATCCTTCAGGCTGATACATAAACAATTCCTCATTAAGGTCGCCATCTTTATATAAGTTAATGAAATTGTTTATATAAATAAGGGAGGGCCGACAATCCTCCTAATATTAGTGGCTACCATGAATTACAAGCACCCCATCTAATCTATAGTGATAATATTAAAGGACCTCCCAAAATGATTATAGGAAGTCATACTCAGTTGGTATTCTTGTAATGAAATTAATGTTGTTAGTTTTTAATTTCATGTGGACCTCCAACCTAATGGGGGTCTTCTATCTCATCCAAAACTCTTCAAAGTGGAAAGCTTCTCAAACTTAAGTGATGAAAGTGCACCAAAGACATTTAAAGTGTGGCAGTGGCTAAAGGACAAGACCATTCTTGGGATAAGCTATGTCTATGGAGGGAAGAATTATTACTCTACCAAAGCTCTGTATGACTCACACAAGTAAAGCCGATTTTTATAGTTTCTTTAAATGTAGATACTAAATACAAATAGAATAAAATAGAAAACATAAACAATGTCAGAAATAAATCTCAAATAGTTTATTTTATTCAACTTCCTCTAATAGATTACATTTTGTAGATTGGCATTCAATTTGTACAAAAGAGAGTTTTTTTTTTTGAGGTTGCAACCTCATTTTGTGGCTTATATAAAGATAGGCATACACAACCCAAAATAGAGCATACATTATTTAATTAATTTTTGAATTGTTACCTAAACTTAAACAAAACACGAAATCTATAATCAACATAACCAAAAATCTACATGTGAAGGAACACATAGCATGTTTCTAAGAGAAATGTGTAGTGTGGTGGTGCACAAATATTATGTTGGAACAAAAAGTGAAAATGACAATCTATGAAAGGTTGTATGCAAATTGATTACGAATGGATTGATGGATTGAGTGGAAAAAGGGTACAGCTCTATTCAAAAAATTGTAGAAGCCTAAGTGTTTGAATGTAAATAGAGGTAGTGATAAATCAAGGTTTAAATGTTTCAATCAAGTGGGTAGTGACTTATTGCTATGATTGGCATGTTGAAAAGTGTCATGAGTCTTCTCTATGTTAGAGAAAGGAATGGATATCCTTGTGATCTCTTATGAGGGAGAGAGAGATGAGTAAATGGGTAATTGATATCTACAAAGAAGTGTTTCCCAGTGAGCTACACAGGTTTTGATTTCACCAAATTGTGTCATCTTTTACTAACAAGGTCACATCAAGTTGCAAAGATCCAGTTTTCAAAGCTTCAAGATCAAATTGTGAGTCTTAGCATCAAGGGGCACCACACTATTTTCAAAGAAACAAACACCACATTATATGCTACCTTTAAATTTGTCAACATCAAGAAAGGAATGGAAAAATAGAAAGAAAAATGTTTCTTATGCAACACACCATATCAAAGTGAGAAGCTGACTTGAGATGATGAATGAACCTCCAACATCTGGCATCACCAACCATCAATATGGTCTTGTTACACTTTATCTATTTAATGTTCCAAGTTAGTCTTTTTCCAGCCTTCATCGAATGTAGTGAAGATAGCCCACGAAGTCTAAGCATAAATGTTTGAAGATCCTTTTAAAACATTGATAAACTCTTCTATAAGATGCTAAATAATTATTTTAATAATTTGGAATGCACTTTCCTTTTTATTCTTTTCAAATGGTTTTCCTTTCTTCTATTGCCATCTAACTATTTCTTACAATTTTATTTTCTTAATTGATTACATCATCAACATTGTAACTATTAACTAAGTTTAACACAAGTCTAGTACTATAAAATTTCATTAGAGAGGCTTGATGTTTTAGAGGTATTAATGGAGGCTCTAAATATGTATTGCAATATGTTATTGTTGAATAATACATTGAGCATGGCCATTTTTGGAGGCTATATTTTTCCTCTTGAGGGTTTTCCTAGGGTATATCTTGTGTCATCTTTGATGTTTTGTTGTCTATGCTCTTACATGTGGATGCTAAGTACTTTTTTGCATAGATTTCTCTTTTTGGTTATGTAGAAATTGTCATTTTATGGCTGCAATTTTCCTTTCAGGCAAGGATTTAGGGACCTACTAAGTAGTACAGGGATGAGATCATGTTGATGTTGAAAATAGAATATGCTTAGGCTACCACTGATATATTCCTTGATGTGTCAATATATGCTTTTGTAACCAAAATATCTTTCTATATGTTGTTAATAAAATTTCATGTCATTGATACAAGTGCAAAATATGTTTCTGCAAGTAGATTAAAGGCTCATGACATCAAGTCTTGAATATGGCACAAAAAAATAGATACATTAAGAAACTAAACATCATCAAATTTAAAAAGAATTATGACACTGCAAGAAAGGATCTTATTAAAATTTTCACACACTTGGCTGACATATCATGCAATGATGACCATGTAGTATGATATTATACAACCATATCGATTTGTTGAGTTGTGCGGATATTTACTACTGCAAAATTAAACCATTAAAAAATTCAAATAATTCTTTCAAACTTTGATTTCAATGTTTATATAGGCATACTTAAGGATTTTGATATTTTTGGATCCAACAATGGTCTTGATTTTGCTCCATATTGAGTTGATTTTTCTCTCAATGTTCAATCTCTCAAAAAATAGAGAGGAATCATAGACAAAGTGATTTGATATCATGTTGAAGTTGATAGTGAACCCCATATCTCTGAAGAAACACCTAAAACCAAAACACCTATCATGTCTAATGATAAAAATTAATTTTTGTGTGTTATGCAACCTTGAGAACAAAATTGATCTAGAAAAGCATAATGTCTTATGTATTGATTTAACAACTCAATGAACACTATATAGAGATGAATTCTTATGAAATCAAAAAGAAAATCATAGACAAAACCTTAAGTTAGGATTAAGTTAGATCAAGAAAAGTACATCATCAACATATGTTATGAGACAACATTGACCTAAATATAGAAAAATGGCCCTAATTTAGCTTAATTAATAATAAAATTAAAAGGGGGCCTAATTAGTGATCAATAAACAAATGATTACTTATATAATCTAACAATTTTTTTTAATAATTTAATTTTTTTAAGTGAGCATATTTATCTTCAAAGAAGTTAGAATATGTTATTATTTTGAAATATAAGAAAAGTGATTTTAGACTAATACAATCACTAATCTTGTGGAGGTGGTAGCTATTTACTACGTCTTGCTATAATGAAAGAAGGTATAATCGAATCATCATAGAAGGTGATTAAAAAAAACCATCCTCCTACTCAAGAACGAAGTCATTATGGATTGGAGTGTGAAGACATTATGGCTTAGTGTAAGGCCCTCATTCATGGGATTAGCCACATATGCCTTTTTCATACAAGAAGGAAAGACAATAAAATTGCAAACATGTTGGCTTCATTAGGATTGTTTTCCAAGAATTTAAAAATATGGATGAATATCATTAATATTTTGGATTTGGTTAATGAGGCAATCTCCAAGGACATAAAGATTAATGATGAAGTATAATCCAATGATGAAGTATATCTATGATTTATGTTTTGGCGGTGAATGTGTCCTTCAAAAAGTAGAGTCACTTCACCCGTTTCTTGTAAGCATTGTCATGCTCAAATTGCTAGTTTTTACTCTCTCTACCTAGTTTTTATGTTGAAACTCTCTATGATTAAGATGGGAAGGGATCTAATACAAGTTGAACCCAATTTATGTGATGATTTCATAATTAATGTTAATCTATGACAAAAAGTGGTTAAAGGGAACCTAGATAGTTATGTTGAAGGCAGGCAAGGTTTTGACCTAGAGCTCTCCAAGAATTTTTCCTAGGCCTGGTAGAAGGGGGAAGTGAAAATTAGAAATGTTTCTTTCGAAGTCACCTCAGATTTAATTGCTGCCACCAACCCCCTCTCTTTTCATCAACCCTCCCCTCTCTCTTTGTCTCTGGTCTCTCCCTCTTTTTCCCTCAACCCTTCCCTTCCCCCGTCTCTATCTTATGTATCTCCCTCTCTCACTTGGGCTCTCTTTGTCTAGAGGTGAGAGGCCTAACACCTAGGGAGAGAGGAGTGAGATACCTAGGGAGAGAGATATAGGGGTATAGAGATGGCTGATGAGATAGGGAGGGGGTAGAGAGAGGTATATATGAAGGGAGAGATGTGGATGAGGAGAGAGAGAGAGAGAGAGAGAGAGAGAGAGAGAGAGAGAGGGAGAGGGAAGAGAGAGGGAGGCATGAATAGAGATGGGGGTAAGGAAGGAAGGTAAGGTAGAGAAGGAGAGATGGTGGAAGAGACATAGAGGGGGGAGATGTTGAGATATGAGGGGGAGAGAGATGTTCACAAAGAGAGAAAGAGGGGTAAGGAAATAGGGAGAGAGATGGAGAGGGAGGTAAAGAACTAGAGTGAAGAGACCTATAGCCTGGGGAGAGAGGGGTGAGAGACCTGGGGGAAATAGAGGTGAGAGAGATATATGGGAAGAGAGTTGGGTAATGAGATAGGGATGGAGAGGTAGAGAGGTGAAGATAGAGAGAAGGAGAGAGATAGAGGATGGGAGGAAGAAGTAATGATCGAAAGAACATATAGAGAGAGGGGAGAGAAACAATAAGAGATGGAGATAGAAGAAGGGAGAGTGAGGAAGGAAGGGATATAGATGGGGGTAAGGAATGAAGGTGAGGTAAAAATGGAGAGAAGATGGGAGAGACCTAGATAAATAAAGGTAGTGAGGGAGAGGTGTGTAAAGAGATAGAGAAAACATATAATAGAGAGTGAAGGGTACGAAAGAGAGGTAAAGAGGTAATGTTAGATCTTAGGGTTGAGAGGAGAGAGTGAGATAAAGAGAGGTAGAAATGGGATAGATGAAGAGTGATAGAGAGAGATCTATAGGTTTAGAGTTTTGGGGAGATAAATACAGTGGCATAGAGAGAGTGAGAGAATGATGATAGAATCATGTTGATTACTAAAATTTGACGAAGTTTAAACATTTAAATGATCGTCTAAAACCTAGAATCTACATTATAACTCCTAGAGATCTAAAACCACTCTCAAATATCTTGCCAATATATACATGAAATACTTAAATGTTATATTTCATGTATATATTATTGTTGGGAGAAAGAGAGAGTGAAAGAGAAAGACAATTTGGCAATGCTATACATTTGGCTAGTGTCAAATTTGGCGCTAGCCAAATGGAAATGCACTTTTCAAAATGCATTTCTATTGACACCAAATTTGGTGCTAGGCAATGGAAATGCACTTTTCAAAATACATTTCCATTTGGCTAGCACCAAATCTGACACTCACCTTATTTGGTGCATGCCAAATAGATTTGGCGTGACCAAACCATAGGTTTGACATGCCAAATATGGTGAGTGCCAAATGGCTACATTTGAGCAAAAATTAAAATTGGCAACTTTTTGGTCCTCCATCTTGGTGCACATACCCCATAAAAATTACATAAAATTCAATTAAGTGTGATAAATTAAGAGATGTTGGATTATGAAAGATAATTAATTAAATATTGATTTAATTAGTTATATAATAGAAGGTTGATTTCAAGGTGTCTATAGTTCATAGTAAAAAACACATAATCACTAATTCTTGAGATGTATTTTCATAGATGCATTGAATTTATGCTCTCAATTTTTTAAATGAGGCATCATGACCATTATTGATCTCTTTTCCTCAAATCCACATGCTCTTGGCTCTTGTGGCTCAGGGCTAACTATTCTTTAACAAGTTACGATCATAAATCTTTTTAGGAAATCTTGCAAGTAGTGGAAGAGCACCAATAGCTGTCATAGCTAACTTCATGCACCCATAGATCCTAAACGATACATCAAATTTTGACGATATTTTTTAGTTGTCTTCGTATGCGACTTAACTGCTTATAGCTATTGTTTTGGCTTTTGGGTAGTAATGATGCATGCTGCAAGATTAGTTATGTGCATAAAGGTCGAAAAGTACACATTTCAAAGTGTCGTTTGATACCTAATTAAAGATGTTCCAATAATTGTCCACTCAAAATCGCCAGTACTTGTGGACAAATGTACCAATAGTTTTGTACAAATGTTCCAATAGTGGTGTACAAATGGGCCAATTCTGAACAAAAATTGACAAAAAGTGATCGACTATTGGTACATGTCAAATTTATTAATGAGCTTTTCAAAAATTGGAACTATGACGCCTATTGGGGGTTCATTATGATAATAAGTGTGCGGTTATTAGAACTATGACGACTACTAATGCTCTTCCCCTGATCTCTTCTCACATATAGCACAAAATTATCTTATAATCCTTGTAACCATGTTGAAAATCATGAAGCATTAGTACTTTTTCCATTTTACAATTACAAGTTCTTCATAATGATCATTCTTAAATTTCTAAATAATGAAGCATTAGTACTTTTTCCATTTGACAATTACAAGTTCTTCACAAGTGGTCATTCTTGAATTTCTTTGCATTTCCCTAAGAAGTAAAATTTGATTGAGATGTTCTCTTTCATTGAATCTATAGCTTTCACGTTACAAAATGGAATTGAAAAGTAGGATGCATTTTTCTTAGTCTCTCAAATTAGAGTTAATGCTACCTAGCTCTTTTTTAATTAAGGAATCTCAATTTCAGCTTTTATTGCTTGGATGCCCGTATTCACCGCCAGGGAAGTTTCCTTTCTTAGGGTTCTCTTTTCCGGGCACTTTCCTAGCAAGTTTAGGTGAGACAATGTGAACGAAATAGCCTGCTTTCCCCTCTTTCAGTGCGCAAACCCCAGCTTGCTTGTTCGGGGAAAAATGGCTTTGTGAGAAGTTATTTAATTGGTTAAGCAATAAGATGGTATAGGGAGCTCTCTGCCTGCGCCATAAATGATAGGGCAAAGTATGGCAGTAAAGCTGTTACCAAAGATACGGAAGTGGAAGTTTTTATGCAAAATCTCTTTTATGTTCATTTTTCAGTACCCATTACAACTTTGGTGAAGGAAAGTAGATTTAATTGTTTTGGGTTCTAATTAAAGTTGAATCTGCTGATAAAATGCTCAAGGTAAAAGGAATGTTGCCTTTGATTTCGTTTCTGCTTTGTAGCTGGGGTTTTCTTGCTTTGCAGCTACTTTCTGTTTCCTATTCTAAATTTTATCTACTGATAAAATGGTCGACTGTCCAGTAGTGGGTAATTGGTTTAATTACTAGTTATCTGTGTTCTTTTTATGCTTTTTGTCAGTAACCTTTACAACTGCGGTGGAGGAAAGTAGATTAAATTAGCCATTTTCCTAGCAAGTTTAGGTGAGACCATGCGGACGAAATAGTCTGATTTCCCCCTTTTTAGCGCAGAAACCCCTGCTTGCTTGTTCTGTCGAAATTGGCTTTGTGAGAAGTTATTTAGTTCGTTAAGCAATAACGTGGCATCGAGAGTCTCCAACTGCACCAGAAATAATAGGGCAAATGAAGACAGTAATACTGCTACCACAGGTATGTAGTTTTTCTGCAAAATCTGCGTTATTTTTCTATGCTTTTTAGAGTACCCTTTACAACTGTGATGGAGGCTCAGAGTAGATTAAATTCTTCTGGGTGCTGCTTAAAGATGAATCTGCTGAAAAAATACTCACCGTAAAAGGGATGTTGGCTTTGATTTCGTTTCTGCTCTGTAGCTGGGGCTTTCTTTGTAGCTATTTTCTGTTTCCTATTCAAAATTTTATTGCTGATAATAGGCCGGTCAACCGTCCAGCAGTGGGTAAATGGTTTGGTTAGCAGTTATCATGTTACATAATTGATTTTATAGTGAAGAAAAGGAAGGTTCCCAAATGTCCTGTTTCTATTTGTTTTTTTGGAAATATATTATATAATTTATGATAGAATAACTTTTTATATTTAAGAAATTTTATGGTTAAGTGTATTTGAGTTGGAGTAGTATTAGGATGGGAGAGAAGGCCCAATGCTTCATTTCTACATAGATCCAATGTGTGCTAAGTAGATCATTCATTCTCACGAGAGATGGATTGTTGTGACTTGTGAATCATTGCTCATGAAACATGGGTCAATGAGTTTGACTAAAAAAAAAAAGAGTTGAATCCTAATAGCAATATCATAATTCCTCATAATTCAATAAAGAAATAAAGATAAACCCTTTACACTTGGTTAAGATCTCAACCTAACCTTTTAGTTTCTATTTTATTTAGGCTTGGCACTCAAAGACATCCATGTTTAGCCTATAACCTAGGAAATTCCCAATGACCATATTTTCCATTATACTTAGATACATATCAATTACCAAGTTAGGTATCTTAAGATGGATGCCACCATTCTCTAGGAGTGATTCAAATGGAATGAGAATATCATCACAAATAGGATGCTTGTGAAAATATTTATCCATGATCGATGACTATCCCTACCCTCAAAACTTGGAGTACAACTCTTTGATTCAGAACAACACATGTGAGATTGTTGCATTTCATGAGGGAGGAAAATTTATTTGGTGAGAATCTATCAATTTGAATTATAGTGGATGATGTAAGCGTTGAAATTAAAAAAAAAACAAGAAAATAAAAGAGTTAAAAATGTAAATTGTTGCATTTCATGAGGGAGGAAAATTTATTTGGTGAGAATCTATCAATTTGAATTATAGTGGATGATGTAAGCGTTGAAATTAAAAAAAAAACAAGAAAACAAAAGAGTTAAAAATGTAAAACAAAGATCAAACATATAATTTTTATTTATCAATCCTACTGCAAATTGCTGAATTAATCATGCAAAAGTTTTAATCTATAACACCAAATAACCTTTGCATGACAAGAGAGAAGCAACAAAGAAGATTTTATTCCACTAATATCAAGAATAAAATACGATACAAGAGATTCCTTGATTATATAGGCAAGAAGAGGCCATATGATTAGAAATGAACATGACATATATGTCTTAATCTTATGACATGAGACAACTAACTAAACAAATATTAAATGACCTAGGTAGCAACATTAAATAAAGATAAGATATGGTATCTCTTATCTTAACAACTAGGATTTCTAGAATGCCACCTAGGACCTAAGTATTAAACTTAAGTCATGTGAAGTCCCCACTAAGAACTAGCTAGGTACGCGACCTTTACTAAGTAAAAAAACTAATACACACCAACACAATCCTTAAGTGCAACTTAGGGAGGAACAAAAACAATGTGAAGATGTTGAAGATGGGTCTTAGCAACAAGGCCTAATGAGGTACCCATGTACAAATGGAATACAATCTCTCACAAATAGAGAAAAGGAGAAAAACCTTGTGGGAGAAAACTCCTCTCTAAAAGAGGACTCATCAAGACTTCCCAAGGAGAAATTCCTTCACCCTAACATCAATTGCATCTAAATAGAATGAGGCAATGCTAAAGGGAAAGTGAAGATGTCTACAACCTACTACTTCATAGGCAAATACTTCAAACTAAGAACACCATCCTAGATGAGCTACTTGATGAAGTCTATGTGGATTTCAATATGCTTGGTACATTGATGCTCCACTTGGTTGTGAGAAATGTAAATAGAACTTTGATTGTCTCACCAAAGAGCAGTAAGACAATCAAAAGGAAATTCAAACTTAGTCATCAAATGTCAAAGATAAAGAACCTTATGGGTAGCCAAGATTGCACATTAATACTCATCCTCAATCAATGACAATTTGTTGCTTGCAAGACCATGCAATTGGGTTAGAACCAAGGTAAAAGACAAAGCTATGAGTAGACTCCTAATCTTTTACATCACTAGTCTAATCTAGTAAGTGAAGCCCACAATTTGAGTTGCACTTGATGATTAGTGCCAACTGTGTAGTGCCTATATGTACCTCATCATATTATGTTGGCTAGCTTCCAATCACTCTCATGAGGATCTTGAGAGAAATAGGAGACAAGTCTAACTGCAAAGGAATTATCCGGATGAATATGTGTCCAGTTCAAAATGTTGCCACCCATCGATACAAAGTAGCATTAACTGAAGGATTAGTGGTAGGCATGCAATCGACCATTCCAAATCTATGAATAAAAACAAGAGGATACTTCTATTAGAAGATAGAAATACGCTCTAAAGAGTGAAGAACTTGAAGAGCAAGGAAGTAATGCAAGGGGCCAAGGTCAATCATATCAAAATGCTTAATCAAAGCTTCCTAAGTATATTAAATCATTGAAGAATTGCATGTAAGAATCAAATCGTTGACATAGAGCACAAGAATTAGAGGATCCTTCCCATGTCTTCGAGCATAAATTGTGGATTGAAATGGCATTGTGTGAAACCGAAAGTAAGAAAGAAACTATCCATCTTATCATACTAGGCATGAGGCCTACATGAAACCATACAATGAACACCAAAGCTTGCAAATTGAGATATCCAATGTAAATTGGATAGTGAAGATGGCTCAATTGTCCTTATTCTCGTCTTCTTTCAACCGATTTCACTAATTTGCATTTAATGCATTCAAAACATTTTGATTTGCAAGCTCGATGAGTCATACTTCTACTAATTCTCAAAGACCTTGGGATAATATTATGGTCTTCATCTTAATGCTCTCATATTCATAGTTCTCTCTGGTGAACAATAGAAGCTTGAATGGAATGTTGTTGCCATTTTCCATTCAAAATTTCTTGGACAAAAATTGCTATCTCATGGTGTTTATCATAAAAGTCTATTGGAGTTTTGCCACCAATTCTAGGTTATGTTTTGTGTCCATAGGCAAATTCATATAACATCATTTAATGATTTAAATTTTAGATTGACATGAAAATTATAATGAGAGGAGGTAAAAGCCTAGAGTCAATTTGCCTAAGCAATAACTTTTTTATAGGAATGGTAGAATATTTAAAACATATATTAGTTTAAAACGTTTATATCTTAATTATAAAATATAGACAGTTTTTATATTAAAAAAGACAAAAATCTTTAGCTTGAGCAATTAATGCAAACTCACATGTTTTTGTAGGTGTGACAACTTAAAAGTCACCATAATAATTAAAGACTAACAAGAAGCCAAAACTCTAGCAAAAACTAAAATTCTTCATCATTCTTGAATTATATTATTTTAGAAAATAATAATATATATATCTTATATTTGTATAAATTTTTACTTAAAAATTAACTATTTTTTATTTTTCATATATATAAGTTTTAATAATTTATTGTAAACCTTTACTAATATATAACATAGTTTTTTCTCCTAGTAACCCTCATTAAGGTTAGTCCCGTCGTAATGAAGGTTAGACATACGAGTTTTTGGAATGGTGGAATATTATTTTACTTTATTTTTAAATTCTTAAATTTCATACAAACATTAGAACAAAGGAAATATTATATGATCTTTGGATCTTTAGTAATTACACAACACACAAATATATGCATTTTTCCATTATATAAATATTGGAAAGTCATTGTTTACTTGTCTTTGTTACCCATATATATATATGTATAAATATATATATAGGAAAGTCGTTGCATACTTGTCTTCATTGACCTCTTATCCATGCACGCTCATGATCTCCCACCATTTCATTTTGTGAAGAAATATTAGCAAAATACCTCCCAATGGATCACATCGACACCACTCAATTAAAGAAATTAAGCAGAGGAGAATATTCTCAAGCTCGGCGTTCCATTGGGGAGACTACAAATTTACGCACAACTGAGTTCTCCCAGCCCAACAAACCAATTCGCAGGTGAGATACATTTTATTTGCACCATAAAGAAATAAAAAAATAGACAGAAATTGCTACATAGCAATAAACACAAAATTGTTTCAAAAAGCAGATAAAAATTTATTTTCATTCAAAAACTGAAATACAAAACACTTCTTGATCGTATGATCAAGGATCAATGATCAAATGATCAAAGACAAAGATTTCATTACAATTTACCTCTTTATATAGAAGTCTTTGGCACATGAATGTCAGCTAAAAATAAAAAATCAAACATGCAGTTAAAATATTGATCTGAAATTAAGGCTAAATAAAATTGTGCTTAATTTAAATTACAGTTTTTTCCCGATTGCAACAGAATTGCATGGTTATGTTTTTTTACCGTTGAAATTACAAAAGCTAATTTCACTTAATCCTTTGCACAATTTAATAATGTTAAATAATAACTTAAAGAATAAATTAAAAATGAAACGAATAAAAGAGAATTAGAAGATAGAAGTGAGATCACGAGCTTGATAATGGAGCTTTGACAAAATCTGCATCAAACAGCTCACAATCTCTCACACTTTTTTTACAATTCTTGGTGCATAGTAACACTTTGCAATCTCCTCTTAGCAATTCTCCACCTTCAAAAGCATGAAAATTCTCCCAAGTTATCACCACTTCAATCCCTCTTCCATCCTACACTACCCCCTTTTTATACAAGAAAATTGCTCAAATTGGTATAAAACCAATTGATTTTGCAAAATCACCTTATCTCTCCATTTTTATATATAAAATCTTGAAAAATCTCCTCTTAACAAATACAATAAATCTTGTTTAACATTAACCTCTCAATTTATTTTAAAACAATATATTATTTAAGCCTTTATGGAGGTTATCTGTTGTTTTACATTTGAGAATTTATTTTTGTACTAAATAAGGTTTTTTTTATCCCCTTATTAATAGGGGAAGGAGATTTTAAAATGTTTTTGAAATCTTTCAAAAGCCATTTAAATAGCCTCAAATATTCTCCTAATAAAATGGGCCTATAAAACTTTATGTTTAGGAGAATTAAATCTTATTTAAAGATTTATGTAAACCGAGGGATTTTCCTTTTATCATAAAGAATGGTAAGGCAAGAGGATTTTAAGGCATGGGTTAAGGGATTAAATCCCACCAAGTCCTCCTTAATTTATTTATTTTAAACCATATATTTTTTTTCTTTTAATAATTATGGTTTAATCCATATTTGTGCCAACTCACTACTCTTGCCATGTCATATGCCACATGTCCTACCAAGTGTCACATTTTGGTGATGCCACATCATCATTTTGACCAAAACTTTGACTGGTCATAACTTCTACATACGGACTCCTCTTGAGCCCGTTCAAGTTGTGTTAGAACCGTGTCGGCGAGCCTTACACAATGATGCCATTTTCGTGAGATTTTGAAACTGAATTTTTTAGGTTTTTCTAGATCCACCTGGATCAAATCTTGATGTAAATTTTATTTTTAGAGCTCTTATTTTAATTCTTACAAACTAGAATTATTTTCATTAAGTGGAAGAAATTATCAATATTCTATTTTTATCTCATACAATGAAATGCAATTCAAATTACAATTGTGTGCCAACATGCCATATGAATTCAATTTTAAAACTCTCACGTTATTTCGCTTAACAGTGACCATGAACAGAAGCTTTTGGCTAAAGAAGTATTTCTCAGTGACAACGGTAAGCAGAAAAAATTTGTTATGCAGCTAAATAGAGACCTTGCAAACCACGGCGTTTCCTGCTTCTTTGATCAAGATCGTGAAAGTTTGCCATTGGGAGAAGATTTCCCCTCCCGTATATTCGAAGCCGGTAAGACATGCAAAGTAGCAGTTTTTCTCCTGTCGAAGGATTTCCTCGAATCAGAGTGGCCCATGCTGGAACTCTCTGCTTGTGTGGAAGCGAGAGACAGAACCCGTACAAATCCCAATCTCAAAATTTTACCCTTGTTCTTCCAGATTTAACCAGATGCTCTTAAAGACACGAAGGTAGACAATGAAAAGTGGAAACAGTTGAAGATTTCTGGGGAAAAGCAAGCCGAATGGCTCCGAGATTTGGAACTAATACGGCGAATTAATGGGATAAATTTCAGGGAAAATGATGATGAAGTGAAGTTTAGAGATGATATTGTGAAGGAAATCTGGCATATACTTCCAACACCCTCACCAAGGTATCCTGTCCGTTGTATGCAAGGACAAGAACGAATGTGTCAGGTGAAAACACTTCATTAAGTTCTTTTGCTTTTATCAAGCATATATTCATTGAGTTTATTTATTTATTATATTTATTGGCTGCAGGAGGTTGCAGATTTCTTCAAATCTGTCCAGTCCGTCAAAAAGGGAACCAGTATTGCAGGATTGTATGGAATACCGGGCCAGGGAAAAACTACACTTGCCAAGGCTTTCTGCAACTTCAAAATGGGGGATTTCGAAGGTAAAGTATGCCATCTGGAATTTTCTAGAGGCGATTCATTTGAAAGAACAAAACTTGCCCTGCAATATCTCACTCGCTGCCCTCAGTTGATTCTTCAAACACTGACAGACCGAGATCAGGTGAGCAATTTCATATGTTCTAATTTTGTTTGCCAGGATGTTCTTTCCCTTTCCATATAGAATTCTATTTACAGTTCCACTGTTATGTAAATGACTCTAAACAAAGAATCTTGAACAAGATTTGTAAGTATTCTGCATTTTTTAATATGGCTCACAGGCACAAGTTGAGTTGTATAGACGACTGAAGGGCCAAAGGGTATTGTTGGTTCTCGACAATGTCACAGAAGAAAGTATTGACGAAGTAACGGATTATCTTAAGGAAGAGTTGGGAGAAAACAGCTGCATCCTTTTGAGCGCTCGGAGTGTAGATGTTCTAGAAATGCATTTCAAGATAGGTAAGCGGTCATGCATGCGCGTCCCAAGGCTTGAAGAGGACGAGGCCATAGAAATCTTGTTGGAAAAGGCACCTATAGATGTGTCAACGATGGGGGCAGAGGAAAAAGCTTTTGCTGTCAAGTGTGCAGACAGATTTTTGTTCGAAGAGGTCGGTCGGAGAGGTCAAACATTTCATCCGTTAGCCTTAAAGGCTTTCGGCGGCCACCTCTTCAGTAAATATGGTCCGCATTTGTCAAAGTGGGCTGGTGAGATAGAAGGCTGGATAAACCGATCTAGTTATGGTTTGGATGATTTGTTGGCTGTGCTGGGCAAAGCTTTTGATAGCACGCGTCCCGAATATCGCACCATATTCATGCTTCTCACCCTATATATGCCGACTCGTATGTCTCCCCACAAAGTTACTGAGTGGTTGGCAATGGTTCTAAACAAAGAGATCTCATTTATTGAGAAAGCAGTGAGTTTGAATATTTGCTTTTAAAACTTTTTAGTTTATGATTGTGGTACGTTTGATTGAAATTCCGCTGAATGCTTAATTTATATGTGGTTTCAGGTTGAGGATTTATGTAAAAAGGCTCTTATTGAAGAATTTGCATCTAAAATTCGCATACATGATCTATATATTGAATTCGCACAAATGAAATGATCTATATATTGAATTCGCACAAAGCAAAGCAAATGAAATGATCCATATATTGAATTCGCACAAAGCAAAGCAAATGAAATGGCGAGATGGCTGTGGTGGAAGGGCGACCCATGTAGTACACGTGGGTTAATATCACAGCACAATGCAGGTTTTGAATCGGCTAAGTTGGAGCAGTGCAAGCATCGAAGACGGTCCCAGATCGCCCCCCACGACCTTCAAAATCTGTTGGTGCTTCAGCTTGTAGGTGTGCAGAATATGAGAAAGCTTGACTTGGGCGGGATGCGTCGTCTCAGAAGTATTATTATACACAAATGCATAGACTTGACTATGCTTGAAGGTATGGAGAAATTGCAACAGCTGGCGTGGCTTCAGATAAGCGAGGTAAATACAATGTTTAAACTTCCGGTGCTAAGCAGCCTCGAAGGCTTACAACATCTTGAGATTGACATTGCAGGCAGGCAGGTGGTCAATCGGCTGGGAGATCTTAGCGGCTGTGTTTTTCTGAGAGAGATTAAGGTTCGTTGTCCATCCCTCTTGGACTTCCCAAGATTGAATGGTTTGCCGCATTTGGAGAAAGTGGAATTTAGTGCGTGTGATAAAGTGAAGGGGCCTCTCGACTGTAAAGAATGTGTGGAGCTTCAAAGTATTGTCATCGACAGTTGCTCCAAGATGGCTTCGTTACCGCTCCTGGTTGGATGTAAGAAACTATCCAAAATTGTATTGTGGGAATGTGATGCAGTGAAGGCATGCCCAGATATAGACGTGCCAAGTGCTTTGAAGACGCTAGAGTTGTTTGTTTCATCAAAAGCTGCTACGTCGCCCCAAAGTTTAGAGTCTTGTTACACACTACAAATTCTTAAACTATGCAATATGGTTGAACTAAGGGAACTTCCCAGTTTCAGACTTCTATCAAATTTGACTGTGCTCAAACTTGACAAGTGTGGTATAAGGGAGCCACCAGACCTAACATGTTGTGTCTTGTTGGAGGATGTTTACTTTTTCACGCTGATGCATTTAAAAAGGTTTCCTAACTTCTCACTATTGAGGAGTTTAAAGAAGTTAACTCTTTATGATTGCTGGAGGGTTGAAGATCCTCCTGATATTAGTGGCTGCCATGAATTACAGGTATTCCATCTAGTCTATAACGACAATATGAAAGGACTTCCAAACATGGGAGATTTCCAACGGTTGGAGGAAATCAAATTGAGTTGGCATTCTTATAAGGAAATTGATGTCGATAGTTCTGAATTCCATGTGGATCTTCAACCTTATGAGGATCTTCAATCTCGTCTGGAGCACTTTAAAGACAAAAAACTTCTCGAACTTAAGTGATGTAAGCATACCAGGAGCATTGAAAGAGTGGCAGTGGCTAAAGAACCAGACAATACTGGGGAAAAGGTATGTCCGTGGGGGAAAGACCTATTATTCTATTACAGCTACGTATGAATTGCGGAAGCGAAGCCAGTTTTCAGAAAAAGTATTGGTCGAAACTATTGGAAGGGCAAATTTTGAACGCGCTGCATTCAAATATTCAAATTTATTTTATAGAACAGAATTGATGTATACGGTAAAGCAGTCAATAGTTGGGCAGTGTTCTATGGTTCTTATAATATTTGTGGTTGTAGTGTGTACGTTGTTAGCAAGGGGAGAATGGTTAAGGGATCGTATTGTTGATATAAGCAGGGGAGAATGGTTAAGTTATTCTATTGAATGGTTAAGGGATCATATTGTTAATATAAGCAGGGGAGAATGTTGAAGGGATTGTATTGAATGGTTAAGCGATCGTCCTGTTGATATAAGCAGGGCAGAATGGTTAAGAGGTCGTCTTGTTGATATAAGCCGGGCAGAATGGTTACTGTTAAGGGATATAAGCACCGGAGAATGGTCAAAGTTTTTTTTAATAATAATAATATCTATAACATTGATCCTTAAAGTAGAACGGAGATTGCGAGTTGGGGTAGAATATAGATTGCTATATATTCGTCTTCAACTTGCTTTTATAATATTTGGATGGGTGTCGATAATATTTAGATGGGTGCTATCAGGTTCGCTACTTATATACTGGTGTAATTGAAAGAGATTCAGGTGTGCAGGCAAATAAGAAAATAGAGTATTTAAAATAAGAGGAAAAAAAGTTAAAAAGAAAGAAGAAGCTAGAGCACAAAAACCAGAGCATAAACAAAAACATGCTATACAATGTAATAGATAGTTGCAACGACACTAGTGCTATTAATGTCAGTGAAGATTACAAATGCAGACATAGATACAAAGCTCTGTAGAGGTCTCTAATTTGTTATGATAATGATAATCAAATTCTTACATTAGTCCTTGTTTTATAATTACAGAAGGGCAGTTCATAAACTTGCAGTGCAAGGCAAGTAAAGAATCAGATTGCAAGCGGTAGAAGAAGTGGATAAGGATGCCACTTTGCAAACGAGGCAATGTTAAAAGGATTAAGACGGTTCTTAATGACATTTGGCGGGAAGTTTCCAGTAAGCTGGTGAACAGACGGTGTTCGTCCTAAGCATTGCTGCTATTATTCTCCCCTTAGTGTAATAAATCACCGATATTTGCAAAAAAATTCTTTGAAATTGCTTTTGTAAACACATCTGCTAGCTAATCATTAGTTTTGCAAAATTGTAGTTCAATATGTCCATCTGCCACAAGATTGCTGATGAAATGATGTCGGATATCTATAGGCTTAGTTCGACTATGGAAAATAGATTCTTTGTTATAGAAATAGTAGAATTATTGTCATAGTAAACATTTGTGGGTTTATTTTATTCTTGCTTCAAATCTGCGAGTATTCTCCTCAACAAAATTGCTTGACATGTTGTAAATGTTGCTAGAATGTACTCTGCTTCCATTGACAATAGTGATATTGTTGATTCTTTCTTTGAACACCAAGAAATTGTGCCTGATCCCAAGCTGAATACATATCTTGATGTACTTTTTCTGTTGTTAATAGATCTTGCCCAATGACTGTCTATATATCCAACCAATCTAAAGTTGTCTATTGGTGTATAAAAAATGTCTTGTACCATGAACATACCCAAGTATCCTCTTTATTACGCAGAAGTAGATCTTACTTGGATTGTGCATAAATCTTGATACTACAGTGACCGCATACATGATGTCAGGTCTAGTTATAGTAAGATACAGAAGGCTGCCAGCAAAACCTCTATATAGTTTTGTATCTATCTTTTTAGTATCATCATCTTTGGTCAACTTTACATTTATATCCAAAGGTGTATTTGATTGTTTGCAATTCTTCATTCTAAATTTATCAAGAAAATCAGTTATATACTTTTCTCATAAAATAAAAACCCCATCACTAAATTTCTTGACTTCTATTCTTAGAAAGTAAAGCATCAAACCCTAATCAGTCATTTCAAATTCACTCTTCATGGCTTTCCTGAATTCTTCTATTAACACTTCACCATTGCTATTGTAAATGAGATCATCAACATATAAGAAAATTATAAGTAAATCATTGGTACCTTTGGACTTAATATAAAGTATAGGTTCACTTTTGCTCCTTTTCAATTCATTCTTTTAAAAATAATCACCTACCTTCACTATCTTTGCTTGAAGTATCTTCCTTTTGCTTCCAATTTGAGAACTTTTGAACTTCGTTATTGCATTCTACCACTCTTGAACATAATTTTTGCATTCACAGCTCTCTAAGACTGCCGCTCATGTTTAGCTCTACATATTCTATACATTGCCATTTCTTCATTACATTGATATCTAAAAGCATTATTGCCATTACACAAAAATGCCATCATTTCTTTGGAGCCACTTGTTGCTTCTTTGTCAAATACTTGTAGGCTACTTGGCTTCTATTCTTGAGGAGTGGTAACTATTAAAAGTTTATTGAGCATATTATCTTATTGTTATTGATAGCATATTATTTATTTTATCTTTTATGTCTATTATTGATATCCTTATCATAGTTGTATGTGGTGGGAACACTGAAGTGGGGGTTTGAAAGAGGCAATGTACTTTTGAATTTTACACTATAGTTAACAACATCCAAGAGCTTTTTTAAATTTAACATTTGTGGTTCCATGCTTATAGTGATGCTAGCAGGGTCCTTCATAGTCACTTGGTACACTAAATTAACCTTTGCACCCACATATGTCACAAATTTTCTCTTTACCTAAACCAAATTGGTCCTTAAATTTATTAGAATAGAAAGGGATGTATAGTTGGGATCAATGAATTCTAAAGTAGAATTGACATAGGAAACTTACTCTTTTCTAAAAAGAGCGATTTATTGTTCTATGTAGTTGAGAGAGTAGAGGAAAGTGATTTAATATTGAGGAGCCATGTCATAGACAAGTCTAGGGTCTACCACAACATTTGGATCCATGTGACCTATGCCCAACATAAAGCAATTGGCTGCTCTAATTGTATGTGATTCCTTGATTGGTGTATCTACACTGTTAAACAAGTAGGATGGCATCATGATGGAAAAGTTGATGGTGGTAGGGTTCCATGTAAAATGTATGGCTTTTATTAGCATTGTTATGCTATTGATGTGAGGGTGTTGGGATTAAGGTGTCTCAAACTTAAGAGTCCTAAATTTTTTATTTGATTATTTTATTTTGAAATCACTTATGATGTCTAAAAATTTAGGAAAATAATGTCATGGGTTGCTATGTTGGGACTATGACATTTGTTTTTTATTTGCTATGATGATTACTAGGTCAATGGAAGAGTCACCAGGAGTGATTATTTGACAATTGGTATTAATCATGTAGTTCACTTTTGACAAGTGGTGTGAGGTAGGTGTTGCATATGGCAAGATGATATTTATGGGTGGGTCATGTGGTAGTGCTTTGGAAAGTTACTATGTGCAATGTGTCATGGTAATGGTAACTTGTTTTAATAAAACTAATATTTTAAGTATATGAGTTGATTTTGGAAACCATGGATGCTTAAATTCACTCATGTGTTGAGATCCATATATATGTGGCCTATTAGTGTATTTTGTATGACAAGGTTGAGTATTTTCTAAGTTTTTATGTGCTAGGATTTTCTCTAGAGTATTATGTTATTGTAATTATTCCTAAAGCGCATTGTCTTTGTGTATTATATTATAGTTATTGGTTGTTATTGATAATACAATTGATATCTAGCTTTTGGAGTGGGTTTTTTTTTCTCTTGAAAGGCTTTTCCCATGTAAATCTAGTGTCATGAGTTTATTCGTTTAAATATGAATTCGTATGTGTTTAGCTAATTTGTAACTGTTAAAGGGTCTGTAAGAAATTTTCACATTCACTCTTATGTTAGATTTAGTATTTGGAAGCATTATTCCACACTTCTTCCTTTCATTTGGAATTAGAGCCTAGCCAACTTTGTTTTGATAATAAAAGCGAGATAGGCCTGTACCATTAAATATCCACAATATGATACTTGGGATGCATGAGGAATGTGCACCCAACCAAAAATTCCCCCACTAACACAAAGAAAACTCCCAAGAGGGATACTCGAGGACCAACAATAAAACTAAAAAACTAGAAGGATTAAAACACCAAAAAAAAAAACACACCTGAAACACAAAAACTAACAAACCACCCATGAAAGGGACAAAGAGATGGCCAACTACATGAGGGAGTGTCTATCCTACCAACCCTGGCATAAACTTATGACTTTGTTAGAAAAAGACACCTTTTTGAAAGACCCAAACCCAGAGCCAGAAGACACAAAAGCAGAATCCTAAGTATCTTTCAACAGGGACTCTGTGTTGCTAGCACTTGCAATCATAGCCTCAGTCTTCATACGCTTATTCTCCCTTTTCCTATTAAGCTCACTCTGTATGGTCTACATAGCCTAGAGAGGAGTTATACATGTTGGCAGGCTTCTTGTAGGCCAAGATGACCTCCTCAACTTTAATTTTAAAGGCCTCCTAGGATCGCCTAATATCTTTCATTTTCAATTTAGTTCCAGCCATATTAAGGGTAATCCCACAATAGCGAGTTACACTTTTTAGCCAACTTTGACATTGAAATAATCATTTTGAGAAAAAACTTCACATTCAAACACCTATTACTGCTATTTAAATGTAAGGAGTCTATAGATGATGTGAACTAGTGATTTGTGAAATTTTGTGTGTAGATTATAAATATATTTTTTTGAAACTCTTTGGGATCAATTTGTATCCATTTTTCTATCACCTTCAAAAACTAGTTTTTTTACAGTAAACAACATTTTTAAAGAGTGGTACTCATTTGATAAGCCATAACTTTTTCTCTAAAATAGATATGAATGTGATTCTTTCAAATTTAATTTTGTAAAATCCATATCTAATGTTTGCAATTGGTTTCATAACATTATCTTCAATATTTCATATTTTATTAAGTTTTGAAGTCAAGTTAATTGTAATTTTGACATATGTTCATTTGGTAGCTCATAACTTCTTGTGTATGTATCAATTTTTTTTATTTTACTTTTTCTTGGTTGGAAAGAGGACTTCAATATCTATTATGTAGATACTGTTAAGAATTTTTTTCACTTGTTTACTATTTTTCCATAAGCATTGAATATAGAAGTTGATGTTCGGTGTGAAACCTATGTTTTGTTAATCTTTAAAAAAAAATCATAATAAACAATATATATTAAAAAATAATAATCATTAGAAAACTCACTTCGAAGACAACTATCATGAATTTGGGTTTGTCAAAATTGATCCATTTGAGCCCCAATTTGAGCTTCAAAGGCCAAAAAATTTGCAAAAACTAGGAGAGTTTTGGGGGGGAGACCTCTAATAAGGAGATTCAATAAAATATATGTTCTATTGAAAGGGGTTCGATAGAAACCCTTAGTGTTCAATTGAACCCATGTTTTATCAAAACCCCTTGGCCCAAATATTGTTATAGCGACCATGTTCTATCAAACATGACCCATTTTATCTGTTGTCATTTAAAAAGAAACCCCTGTCGGGCAATTTTAATTATTTTTTGGCTATGAATGATTTCATATAAATATAGATGTTTTTTTCTCTTTTTTACATATCAAATTTGAATGATAATTCAAATTTTTCACAAAGAAGGGATTTTGAAGTGTATTTTGTTGGTGTAGAATTTTCAAAGGGCATTTTTCAAAGGAAGGACATAACAAATAAAATGACAAGGGTAAATAAGGCTGCGCAAAATTATTCACTTGAAATGGAACGAAGACATTGTGAACAAGAATTGGCAAGATATCATAGGAAGAAAATAGGCATGCATGTTTACAATTTATAATTTATCAACCCCATTTAAATTAATTAAATTATAAAATATAATAGAAATACAAGTTGACTAAAAATTAAAATACTCTCTCTCACATTTTACTCTTCTTTAAAGGTGATTAAAATAAAAATACTCTCTCTCTCTCACTCCATTTTACTCTTCTTAGGTGATTACTGAATATTTTTAAGGCTCTCTCTCCCTCCCCCTCTCTCTAGATCCTTTTAGTCTTCTTAGGTGAATAAAGATCTCTCTCTCCCTCTCTCTCTCCTTTTTTAAGTCTTCAATCTAAGAGATTATTAAGGATTTTCTCACTTAATCTCCTACTCTATAGGTGTTTTTACTCTCTCTCTCTCTCTCTCTCTCTCTCTCTCTCGTTTTCCTCTTCTTAGGTGATCAAGTAGTTTTAGTCTCTCCCACTAAGACTCTCTCTCTCTCTCTCTCTCTCTCTCTCTCTCTCTCTCTTATGTGATTAAAGATTTCTAGGATCTCTCTCTCTTACCCTCTTACTCTCTTGAGATGTTTCTAGCATAGTTACCCTTAAGAATCTCTCTCCGACTCTCTCCCTTTAGTCTTCTTAGGTGATTCAAAAGTTTGTTTAGTCTCTCTCTCTCTCTAGATCCTTTGTCTTCCTAGGTGATTAAATATGTTTAGTCTCTCTCTCCTTAATTACCTTACTACTTTTAATCTCTCCCCTTAAGACTCTCTTTCTATCTCAATATCTCTCTCTGTGTCTCCTTGTCTCTCTATCTCTCTGTCTCTCTATCTCTCTCTCCTTTTCTAAGTCTTCAATGAGGGCGATTATTAAGGATTTTTAGGATCTTTCTCTCTTTCTCTTCTACGCTCTTTATAGGTTTTTTTATTGGCTCTACTTAAGACTCTCTCTCTCTCTCTCTCTCTCTCTCTCTCTCTCTCTCTCTCTCTCTCTCTCTCTCTCTCTCTCTCTCTCTCTCTTTGTCCTCTTTAGTCTTCTTAAGTGATTTAAAAGTATGTTTAGTCTCTCTCTGGATCCTTCTAGCCTTCATAGGTAATTAAATATTTTTACTCTCTCTCTCTCTCTCTCTCTCTCTCTCTCTCTCTCTCTCTCTCTCTCTCTCTCTCTCTCTCCTTTTAGTCTTCTTATAGATTATTAAATATTTTTAGGATCTCTCTCTCACTCTCCTACTCTCTTTAGTTGTTTCTAGCATAGATCCCCTTAAGAATCTCTCTCTCTCTCTCTCTCTCTCTCTCTCTCTCTCTCTCTCTCTCTCTCTCTCTCTCTCTCTCTCTCTCTCTCCTTTTAGTCTTCTTATAGATTATTAAATATTTTTAGGATCTCTCTCTCACTCTCCTACTCTCTTTAGTTGTTTCTAGCATAGATCCCCTTAAGAATCTCTCTCTCTCTCCCTCTCTCTCTTTAGTCTTCTTAGATAATTTAAAAGCATGTTTAGTCTCTCTCTACATCCTTTTAGTCTTGCAAGGTGATTAAATATGTTTAGTCTCTCTCTTTCCCCCCTTTCAGACTTTTCAAAGGTTATTAAATATTTTTAGGATCTCTCTCTCTTACTAACCTAGTCTCTTTAGTTGTTTCTAGTATAGATCCCCTTAAGGAAATCTCTCTCTCTCTCTCATTGTCTCTTTTTCTTTGTCTCTCTCTCTCTCTTACTCTCCTATTCTCTTTATAGGTATTTTTTGTCTCTCCCCTTAA
Source organism: Cryptomeria japonica (assembly GCF_030272615.1). Lineage (NCBI taxonomy): Eukaryota > Viridiplantae > Streptophyta > Pinopsida > Cupressales > Cupressaceae > Cryptomeria > Cryptomeria japonica. The sequence goes on from NC_081412.1 coordinate 674,101,840, forward strand.
GACTCTCTCTCTATCTAGTCTTCTTAAAGGTTATTAAATATTTTTAGGATCTCTCTCTCTCCCCCACCCCTTAAGTCTATCTATAGTCAAATTTGAATACAATTCTAAGCTTCTTTTTCTTATAAATTTTATTCGGTTTGTAGCTATCGCTCTACAAGCATTAGCTCAAGTATAATTTCAAGCTGTAGAGGTTGGAGAAGGGTCGACCCAAGATCCAAAAATTATACATCTTTAATTCTTGAGCTCTCTCTCTCTTTATATCCATATCTCTCCATCTATCCCATTTAGTCATTATAATTAATTTTGTACTATATAGATTAAAATGTTTTTTTTTTTGTGTACTATCTAGATTAATTTTGTAATGTAATGCGTTAAGAATCTAAGATAGAATATTCTTAAACATTCTTAAGGAAGAGAACAATAAACATGGACAATTGTAGAAATGATATCAAGGCATATGAACCCATAGACAACCTCATGGCTAAGTTGGATCAAATTTTGACTACGATTAACCAAACTCGGGCTAAACTCATTGATTCGAAATAATGGATTATGAGTCAAAATGCAACCAGAGAGGAAGAACAAGAATCCCAGTATAGGGAGAACTTCAATAGGCATGAACATACCACACATGGTGAGAACCGAGGAGAACACTCCAAAGATCAAATTTAAGTTGAAATGTGGAAATATTTGGCCCATGAAATAACACATGATATAGAGAAGGTCACTTCGCACAAATTCAAGGGATCAATATTGGGAGATGCCATCGAAGCCTAGTTGACATAAAACGAGAATTATTTTGAGAATAAAAACTATTATAAAAGTACTAAAGTAGTTTGTGAATCTTTTCAATTGTTCAGAGAGTTAACCACACGGTGGGAGAATAATTTGACTAAGATAGGTCTGAAACTAACCCACATGACAAGGAAACTATTTTTGGAAATATTTAGACAATTATGGCTACCCCCAAAAAAATTGACTATAAAATGATAAACTTCTAAGACCTAAAGAAAGGGGAGCTCACGGTTAATGAATACTAGGAGAAGTTCACATGATTTTTAAAATATGTATTGTAGTTTCAAGAAGATGAAAGATTTCAGGTCTAAAAATTCATCATGGTTCTTAACAATTGTATTAGTGGAGTAGGAGATGTCCTAGCACCTACTACTATGGATTAAGCTTATTAGAAGGCAACCAGACAAGAACAATGAATTAAAAATGATGATTTGATTAGACTAGGAATCAAAAGAAGGTTAGGTGGACTCAACTATCTCAACCTTTCAAAAGGAAGGGCAAAAAACATGAATCTATAAAGAAGAGTGAAAAAGGATACAAGGGAAATAAACAAGATAAGAAATGATATAATAATTCTAGAAAGGAAGGGAATTCCTCTTTCAAGGGTACCAAAAGGAGAGGACTGCCAAGTGGATTCTTTACATGTGGTGGAGATCATTATGTAAACCAATATACAACCAAGAACCAAGGTGGGTAACAACAAATAAATCTACTGCCATCACAACAAATAAATTTTTGGTAGAGAATGCATGTGACTCTATATAACAACCAAGCAGTATTCTAGATCACACCAATTGAAACAATAGGTATGTTATACGAGAACAAAGTAACCATTCTTATAAAGATTAGTGCCACATAATGGTTTTTATCACCCAAGTTATTAAGTAGGTTTCTAAAAAGGGTTAGTTATATGGCCAACCCTTAGACAAAAGAATATGTCAGTTAGTTGAGATCTTGAGTAGAGCAATGTTTATTTCAAGATACGGTTAAAATTTTGGGATTAGTAACTAAGGTCAATTTTTATGTAGCACCCTTAGGTTCCCATGATGTGATACTAGGAATAAATTGGTTATGGAGGCATAGGGATAAGTTAGACTGATTTTTTAAAATAGTAGAATGTTTGGATGACCTTTGAAACAAGGTGTATATCCAAGGATCTCAATGAAAGGTCAAGGTACCATAAATTTTTTCTATGTAGTTGAAGTCGAGTAATAGGAAAATATATCAAGATATAATGAATGGGTGATAAGACATGTGAAGAGGAGACATTTGTCACATGACTACATATTTTTAGATTATGATCCATGTGAATGAGTTGCAGGGTTAGGATTAGATAGAACGGGATAATGAATGAATTATATTTATTTAATTAATAGTTGAAAAATGTGGGATTAGAATGATGAAACAAATAATAAATATTTATTTAACTCTTGGAAAGAATAAATAATAAATATTCAATTTTTGTAATTCTCTATATAAAATATTTTCCAAAATTTTGGTGCAGCACTTGAAAAGCCTCTTTCCTAGGCTGATCTTTGTCAAACAAAATAGTTTTTCCATGAGGCATCAAATTTTAGACCCTATTATGATTGTGTGTGAGAACATTCACTCTTTATTGATTAACAAAAATCCTGGTTTCCTTTTGAAATTAGATCTTCCCTAAGCCTATGACCATGCTAATTGGCAATTTCTTTTCAAGGTGTTGTAGGCTTTTAGTTTTGGGAGTAACTTTTTGCAATTGATTTCTCAGCTGTTGACTAGTCTTAAATTCTATGTCATCATAAATGGTTCCCCCTTTGGTTCTTTCCAAGTGTCCAAAGGTTTATGAAAAGGGGATCCTATCTCTCCTTTCCTATTTATCTTCAAGGGGGAAGCCCTTAGTAGACTTATTTAGCATGAGGTGTAGTTTGGTATTCTGAAGGGCTTGGCCTCGTCCTCTTCCCCGCAAGTATGCTCTCATCAATGCTTTGTTCATGACACTATTTTTCTTGGTGAAAGCTTTATGTCGAAAGTGAGGAATCTTAAGAAGGCTATGTTTCAGTATGAAGAGGCATCCGGTTAGAAAATTGGTCTTCCCAAGAGCTCTATCTTCTTTTTTAATACTTCAGAGAGGAGACAAGCCAAGATTTCTCAAATTCTTGGTTTCCAAATTGCTACACTCCCTTCCACCTATATGGGGTCCCCCTTTGTGTAGGCCCAACTCATGATTCCTTTCGCTCTATCCTTATTGACAAGTTTCAAGCTAAACTAGTGGGTTGGAAAGGGGATCTCCTTAGCCAAGTTGGGAAACTTCAATTGATAAAATCCTCAATGCAAAATCTGCATATCTATGCTATGAGCCTCTTCCATGTTCTGACAAAAATTGCATCCCAAACGAAACTTGTTCACAAGAATTTTTTGTGGATTGGATCAAAAATCAAGTGAAGATTGTACCTTGTTGCTTGGGACCAAGTATGCATGCCCAAAAAACTTGGAGATGTTCCCATAGGAAAGATCGATAAATTTAATGAATCCCTTATGGATATACAAATTTGGAGATCCATGAAGGATAACAATGAATGGATTTCCATTGTTAACAATAAATATCTTGTTTCTTATGAGAACTTTCAAAAAAAATTATGTAATGAGAGACAATTGGCCGCTTCCTCAATGCTTTAGAATAACATCTCAAAGAACAAATCTTCTATGTTAAAAGGTCTTTGGTGGTCCTTTGAAAATGTAGTGAGGATTCTTTTTTTGGATGATTGGTGGTGGGTTGATGCTCTCCTTTCCCAATTAAACTGGGCTCCTATCTTAAGGACTTTTTCTTTAATTAGATCGGTTGCTAAGTTGTGGATTATATTAAGAATAAAAGGTGGATTAATCTTATGGATTTGTATTTATCTCTCACCCTTTACAAAACTAGCTTTTTGTTATCCACATCCTAAAAATTCTTGAGGACGATTTGGTGTCGAATGATTGATCTAGTGGTACCTTCTCTATCTCCAATACCTTCAATTTATAGTTGAAAGTGTTGGCTCCCAAATGCTTTTGGGCCCTTATATGGAACTCGCATCTGATTTCAAAGATCAATATTTTCTTTTAACTCCTTGTGTATAACAAGATTCTTACTATTGATAATATTTGCAAGAGGGGTTTGGCCATTCCTAATAGATGCCATCTTTGTAAAGAGAATGTCGAAGACTCATCTCATCTCTTGATGGATTGCAATTATGGGAGATATTTGATCCCATTCCCTTAATTTATGGTCTTTAGAATGGGTCTTTCTTGCTGCTTTGGTAGATTATTCATTCCAATGGATTATTCCTTCCTCTAATCCCTCTCTTCAACTACTATAACTTATTTTATAGCTAATTATACAATCATTGTGTTTATTTTATGTTGTATCCTAGGGTCAAGTGGTTTTCGGCAGGGTGTTTACAGACAAATTTTTAGGCCCATCCTGGGTGGCATCTGAAATAGATTGGAGCCCACTTCATGTGAAAAATGGAGAAATAAAACTAAGGTTTGGGATGAAGTGTTGGGGGGAGGAATTATTCCCTACATAGAGAAATTTGATGGCCATGACCCTAGGGCTTCTTTCCTCTTCATCAAAAGATAGAATAATGGTGTTTGGGGGTGAATTTGTGGTGGATGAGAGGCTCATTGCCAAGGTTATTGGGATGCTTATGGATGGGAGGAAATTTTACAGAGGCAAGAAAGCAACTGAGGAAGCTCTTGAAATCTTTTTCTAGAAGAACAAGATGGCTAAAGTCCGTCACACTATTTATCGAGGATACAATCAAGAGGACTTTAAATCCCTATGGGCAGATGTTGCTGAATTTATTATGAGGTACATTACACTTGACTGATGCCATAAAAGCATTTTTACCTATCATTTCACTATTCTAAACCATTTTAGGCATGATAGGTGTATTTTAGTTGGCTTTTATTTTCTTTCATCTATGTGCAATAGTGTTAATGACCACCTAAAAAATAGATTTCCCTTGTTCTTCATTAGTTTTTAATCCTCCTGATTGTTGAACATGATAAATCCCTTGAGATAAAGCCTCACCCCTCAACCTCTAGGAATAACAATATCCACTATGCCCAAAATATCCTTTGGCACTACACTTATGAATCCATAGAGTTTGAATCTGCTGATGAAGATTCTTTCCACTTGGGTACCCACAAAAAAAGACTTCTTCTAAGAGAAAGGGTTTTGTTTTGGATAAAAAATAGTTTGACAAGGGATACTCTGATTACGCCCCTTCTGATGAGTTTGTTCTAGATTCCTTTAGCCTTGGCTCTACCAAAAAGGGAAAGGCCTCCAAGGCCCTAAGCTTTGATGGTAATAAAAAGAATTTTGGGTTGGGATCTACCTCATTTATGAATAGAAAATCCCCCCCAAAGGTCTCTCAAGGAAACAAAATTGCTAAGAAAAAAGTGGATGAAAATATGGATAGTTGTATTCCTCTTGGGTTTGATGAGGATCGATAGAACCTAGATTTCCATATTGAAATCCCAGTTGAATTGGGTTGCGGTGGATATAGAGGGTGGTGCAAAATTTGTGAAGGTTTCCATGGATGGACAAACTAGTTTCTTCATTTGGTTGGTTGTGGAGATTTTAGGATTGAAAAGAAAGATCAATAACCTTACTAATAGATAGAGTACTTCAAAATTCCCATCCTTAGACAACATGAACAACTTGCTTGACCTCAGCAAGAAGCTGGTGACAAATGTTAAGATCATCAAGAATGACCATGAAGAAAAAATTATGAACATGGAGGTGGCTTTGGATAAGGTCAATGAGAAAGTGAGAGTTGCTATTGCAGTGACCTAAACAACCATGACTGATAGCATGGAGGGCCTTCGGAGATTGAATGAAAAATCCCAATCTCTCAATGCCTCACCCACAACCACTCATTCTTCTCCCTCAATATAAGTTTGTGGTAAGGAAAAGGAGAAGGTATCCATTATGGAAGGTGAGACTCAGACTAATCAGGAACCCTCAATGCACACATCTAGTAGGGATAAAGGTAAGAAGGTTAAAGATAACAATATATAGGATCTTGCAGAGACAATAGGATTTTTATTGATTAAAATATTAAGACTATTCAAATTCTAAATGAAATTGTATAATCTTTGGGCTATTAGACCCTGTTTTCTATTGTTTGGGTTTCAGATTCCTGTAAAACATATTTTACTCTAATAAAAAACTATAGGAAAAATAAGGCTAATGAATTAGTTAAGTAAATAAATATATATATTTAATTAAGTGAGGATATTTTAGATGTTTACAATTCCTTTATTGAGTTTTGAATCAAAAGCATCCTATTGTATGCAAGCTAAGAAATGAGAATGAATATCAAAAACATGTCAAATGGACCGACAAAAAATAGTCCATTAAAGCCAAAAAAGTAGGAAATTTTTTTTATAAAAAAAATTTGCTCACATTTTATGAAACACAAAATGCACTCAAATTTTGTGCTTTATGAAATGTGCTCACATTTTGTGAAACATAAAAAATGAGTGTGTTTCATGTTCCACATAACAAAAGAACGTTTTGTGCAACATGAAACATGATGTTATATAAAATAAAAAACATCTCTCTTCACTTTTTTTTCTCATATCTCTCTACCTAACTCTCCCTCTCTCTCTACCAATACCTCCCTATAACCTATCTCTCTTTCTCTCTTACTCTTACCAACCCCCCTCTCCCTTCATTTCTCTACTTCCTTAACTCTCTAACCCACACTTCCTCCTTCCTTCCCTCTCTACTATTTTCCTCACCTCTCTATCTCCCTGGCTCTCTATTTCTCTAGCTCTCTCTCTATGTCTTTTTATCTCTTTAATATTTTTATTCCTTCCTACCTCTCACTCCCTCCCTCCCTCCCTCCCTCCTCTCTACTCTTTTTGTCATCTCTCTCCTACCTCTCCCTCATTGCTTCCTCCTCTCTCTACCCTTTTTCTCACTTCTCTCTCTACTAGTCCCTCTCCTTCACTCTCTACTATTTTTCTCACCTCTACTATTCATCTCTCCCTCTCTCTCCCTTTCTAACTATCTAACTCTCTTTTCTCCTTTCCTCTTTGTCTACACTACTTCTAATATATCTCTCTACCTCCATTTCTCCTAACTTCTCCACTCTTTTCTCACATATCTCTCTAGCTGATTCTCCCTCTCCCTCTTTATTATCAATCCTCTCTATACCTACACATCCCTCCCTTACTACTCTAACTCTCTCTACCTATCTATCTACCTCCCTCTCTATCAATACTCTCCCAACCCTCTCTCCTACCTTTTCTAATCTCTTTTTCACATCTCTCCCTTTCCCTCTACCTCTCTCACTTCCTACCCCTCACTTACTACCTACACCTCCTCTTCCTCTCTCTCTTACCCCTCCTTTCCTCTCTTCTCTTTTTTCTCACCTCTCTCTAAATAACTCTCCTACTCTCTCTCTTTCTTACCAACCCAACCTACACCTACATCTCCCTCAATTCCTACCTAAAGCTCTCTCAATATTTCTCTCCATGTCACTCACCCTAAATCTCCCAAACTCTCCCTCTCCTAATCACTCTACTCTCTCTCTCTAAATATCTCTCTCCTACCCACTCTACTCTTTTTCTCATCTCTCTCTAGCTTTCTCCCTAGATATAACTCTCATTAACTCTTTCTTTCTCTAACTCTCTCTAACCTTTATCTCTCTATTTCTCCCCTTTCCTAACTTTCACTCCCTTCATCCATTTTCCACTATCTACTCTTTTCTCACCCCTCTCTATCTCTCCTTACCTATCACTCCATATCTACTATTTTTCTTACTTTTCTTTGTATCTCTCTCTCTAACCAAATCCCTACCTCCTTCCTTCCCTCTCTTATTTTTTTCCCACCTTTTCTCTACCTCGAGCTCTTTCTCTCTCTATCTCCCTCTCACTCTCTTTCTCACTCTCTCAATTTATATCCCTTTCTTCTAACTCGCTCCTTGCATCCTTCTCTTTCTTCTCTATTTCTCACCTATCTCTCTACATATCACTCCACTACCTCCTCTCTTTACCCTTTTTTCTCACATCTTTGTCTATCTCTCCTTCGCTTAATGCTCTCTCTTTCTTTTGTTCCCTCTTTGATCTCTCTCCATCCATCCTTAAATCTCTATGTTTCTCTTCCTCTCTCACTTTTTCCCTCTTTACTTCTCTCTAAATCTCCCCTTTTATCTCCCATCCTACCTATCACTCTCTCCCTCCTAGCCTGAGTAATATCTTTCTTACCTTTCTCTATTTATCTCTCCTTTACCTCTCTCTCTCTCTCTACAACTTTGTCTTCCCCTCCATCCTTCCCTCTACTTTATTGCTATTTATCTCTCTACCTAATTCTCTCCTTGCCTCTTTGTGCTCTCTCTACCACTCCTTTCCTCCTTTCCTCTCTACTCTTTTTCTCACCTCTTTGTATCTATTTATTTCCCTCTCTAACTCTTTCCATCCCCTCTATCTATTTCTCTCCCTCCCTAACTCTCACTCACTCCCTACATCCTTTCCATTATACTCTATTTATCGCCTATGCCTCTATCTATCTCTCCTTTCTTACCTCTATTGCCTTGCCTCCTTCCTTCTCTACCCTTTTGCTCACCCCTATCTCTCTATCTCTATACTACTCTCCCCCTCCCTCTCCAGTTTTGACCTTATCTTTATCTCTCTCTCTCTCTCTCTCTCTCTCTCTCTCTCTCTCTCTCTCTCTCTCTCTCTCTCTCTCTCTCTCTCTCTATGAAGATATAATTAGAAATAATTTTATAATCATTTCATAGCTACACCTTGCACTTGTAGTAATTTGAAGAAATTTGAAATATTTTGTTCAAACTTACATCTTCACTTGAAACTTGGCCACACTACTTTTTCTATCCCTATAAATCCCTCTCCAAATTTATTTTCGTCCACTTGAATGAAATCGCAATTTAATAGTTAGCAGAAACTATTGGTGAAAACATTATTGTTCTAATATTTCCCAGAAAAAAAGAAATCTAGCCCTAAATTTATGTTCAATCTACTTAAGCGAGACATGATCATCCTTGTAAACTAATTTTATCCCAATTCAAACAAATCTCCAATGGAGACATGATCATCCCTATAAAATGATTTTACTTATTTTTTTGAATCCCAATTGAAATACACAACTACTTCCAAGGGACTAATTGAAGCAATGAATGATCTTTCCTTTGAATATTTAAATTAATGTTTAAATTCATCTAAGAATAATGCAAAAAATATTACATAGAATTTGATTAGGTAGAATATTCTCTATGATGAGCAACTACAACATTTTGATGTGTAAAAAAATTGTGACAACAATAGCTTACAAAAATTATGACTTTGCTTTGACAACCAATTTTGATACTTAAAGTTGTTTGAGGCATTTGCAACTAAGGACAACTAACTCAAAAAAGTTATTAAGATAGAGGAACTCAATACATAGTGGTTCTTGCTAATTTGATAATCAAGAAAAAACTTAAAATTTGATCAATTAAAAAATGGGTCAAATAGATATATTAAATGTCTTCTCTAAATCATTGGAAAGATCCACTTATACAAGATTCTCTTTCGAGGTCAAGCTAAGGCACACACAATAGGCCCTACAAATGTTGCTATTTGTGTCAAAGCATTCAAAATGGAAAGGGTATTCCAAGAAAATTCACCTAGAATGAAAATTTTCTCAATGAAAATTTTCTCATTGGAGATGATGAAATCTTTAGTCCAATTTGAGAAGAAAAGCAAAAAAAAAATAGACAAACTAGGGGTCATGTTTTAAAATAGCCCTGGCATAGTTGGATGCAACAAATTAGAAAAGGAAAAAAATGGCAAGATTTTGCATGGTGGGATTGGTGAACTAGTCTTTGAATATGCTTTTAAAGGGGACACTTCGCACTAGGGATAACTTTAAGAAACCCCCCCCCGGGAAAATGTGTAAAATCCTGGCAAATCAGACATTATTTTCGGCGGGAAATTTTCATATCGATGGCGAAATTTTTTTTTAAAAAGGGGAAAAAATTATGTTGTATTGGCGATTTTTTTTTTAGGGCACAAAAATTCCATAAATTTCTGGCGAATAATACCTTGTTCTATGGGGAAAATATTTATTGTGGGAGGCGAATAATTTTGTTAAAAAGAACAAATATATAATTGTATGAGCAAAAAATTTGACTACGAAGGAAAAATTATTTAAATGTATTGGTGATTTTTATCCACCGCTTGAAAATTATTTAAATGTATTGGCGATTTTTTTCCACCGCTTGAAATTATTTAATTTGTTTTGGTGAATATTTTGTTATTTATGGTACAATATATAATTCATTGGCGATTTCATGAATTCATTACCATTAAAAGACAAGGCAGTGAAGGCACATCACATCACATCAGTACATCAATACATTGAGTTCGGACTCTGCACGATGTATCAATAAGTGCGGCCTCTTTGACACGTGAAGGGTGACACATACCTAAAATCTATCAATGATTTTAAACCGTTCGATGATCGTAGATCAATGGCTGAAGTTTTATTTCAGCCCAATTTTCTGAAGAGATCATAGCTCATCAGAAAGTGCTCGGAATGGAATTGGATTCAATAGACACATATCAAATTTCACGAATCACGATCGTTAATTTTGTTCATTTAATATATATCTATTGACTTATGAAAATCCACTCTATCCCCATGACTTCCAATGTGATACTTGCCAATTTGGTACTGGGTCATAGCTGTTTCCTTTTTCGCACAATAGTGCATTTATGGGAAAGATTTGTAGAGATATGAAAGATTCAAAAATTTTTTATAGCAGTTAATATGGTTAAAGAAGTAATTATTACAATCAAGAGCTTCAACAATTTATATACGATCTCTCACTCTGCTTCTTTCATCTTCAATTAGCCTTTGCCATTTGGTAGATAAATCGTCAGAGCTCACGGTATTTTAGGTTTATAGGCTCAGGTTGTTTAATTTGTTAATATGTTTTCTCAAGATGGACACTCCCATCCACTTGAGAAGCATTTCTGCAGAGGACCAGAGGGCCTTTCTAGGCTCCGTTAGAGACCCAACCCTCCAATTAGTCTGTAATGAGGTTGGGTCGTTCACCAATGAGGCTATGCAGATGGTGCTGGGCAGAGAGTTTCTATGAAATGAAAATAGGTACCGTGTTAACATGGACATTACATCCCACTTCTTAGCGTCTCTTCTGGACCTGGGAGGAGACAAGGTGGATATGTTGATGCTGTTGAGGAAGGTTTTTAAGGAAGACTTCCTTGGAGATGACATTACTCTTGTTGCCCTTGTAGAAGTAGGGGTGGGGATCCCTTAGGCGAGTGAATTATCCAAGCTTCTCCTCCCTCACCAAATAGTGCCAGTGGCTAGGCAACTATTACTCTTAAACCGAATGCGGAGCAGTTGACGCGTCACAGGAAATGGGCGCAAATTGGCAGGGACTTCCTCCAGAAATGGTTCCTCCTAGACGACTTTCCAAACTACATGTGGATTGAAGAATTCTCTCAGCTTATGCTGTCTGAAGAATTCTACATGGAAGGAGGGCCAAATTCTTAGGGCCAAATTGTAAACAATTCAACTACCTGTGCCCTAGCCCCGCCCCCCTGTAGTTTTTTTTCCTATGTCCTCAAACCCTAACAGGCCTAGTGCCAGTGGCTCACTCATTTTGGCTTTTAAGTTTTTGGGGGACTCAAGTCTCAGACGAAAAAATTGTAAATTTCATAAGCATAAATATTAATGATAATTTTTCAAATTCCAATTTGTTTCAGTTTGCCTCTTACAGTCTTATGGATATAAAAATGCTTTCTATAATTCTATTTCATTTTTATTAATTAATTTCTTTCAAATGCTTTTTGTATATGAGCTACATTATTTCAATTATTTGTTAAACAATGAAAATAAATTTAATCTTGTGATCTTTTTTATGTAATGTTATAAAAAAAATTCAGTTCATTCCATTAATTATTTGTACAGTGGTTATGGTTGATTATAATTTTATAAATATATACTATATAGTCATTCAAAATACAAAATTTCAAAAGTTTCAAGACACAAAAGTTTATCGGTAAAGGTTTTTTCATTCTATTAACTCAAAAGTTTCAAGATACAAAATTTGCAGTCATTCATGCATAAACGTAGATAGAGAGAAAACCATACTGCCCACAGCTTAGAACAAGCAAACAAAAAAACCAGTTCATTGCCGATAGGCTGCTCACTCAGTCTCACTATCCCCCTGGGTCACCTCCTCCCAGTCCCTTCCCTCCTCGGAGGTCGATGCTTTGGCTTTCCCTTTTGCCGCTTCAACTTTTATTTTTGGAATGCAGTTTAGGCACCTGAAGTCAGGGTCGCCCTCCAAGCTTTCCAGTAGCTGTATGGCCCTTCCTTCTTCAGCCCTATCTCTCAATTTCCTACCAACCTCCATCCTTGCCACCACATGTAATGCCTTCAGAACTTCATCCACCCTGGTTAATTTCACAAAGAGTTTCATCGCTTCCCACCCCACTCAGGCATGTTCATGACACTGGTATTTGATTTCATCCTCTGGGCCATGAATAAAAGGAAGTAATTCATCCTGGTTGTCCCCTTCCTTAATTCGAATGCCAACTCCCAGCACCACCCACTCCAAGATTGAATCCAAGTTAATAAAAAAATCCCCATCAATCAATTTGACCAATGTGAGTTTTACCTTTTCCACCTCTGGTTCAAATTCACAGGCCCACGCCAGAATCAGAGAGTAAACCTCCATGTTAGTTCGATACTGGTGACTGATATGAGCCACCTCCTCCACAAACATCAATTGAGCTATCACCCACAACTTTTCCTCCTTAAACCTAAACAGTCCTTGAATTCATTTATCAGATACTTTGCCAAAAAAGGGCACCAACTTCTTGTCTGTTCGAAGTGTGAAATTGGCCTCCATGGTCACCTGCAATTTAAAAAGCACTTCCTACAAAAAATGTCTTATAGAAGCTACAATTCTACGAACTACAGATTTGTTTTGCTTCAAAGCAAAAACTGGTACACAGATCAAAAGGCAATAAATTTTGTCTCCGTCTTATAGGTCGGGTAATGAATGTGCACGATAAGGCATTAATGCCATGAGATTAAGAAAAAGATTTCCTGCCATCCTCCCCTTCCTCCATTCGTGCGACCTGTCGCAGACAACTCCTTCTGCAATAATTAATCGCCACCTTGGCATTTGTACTTTCAAAATTTGTTCACCTTAACAGGTTGAGAACTGCATATTTTTTAAAATTAATACACTAAATTTATGTTGAACCTTTATATATATTTTTAAACTATTTTTTTAAAATTATATATCGTAAACATAATTTCAAAGAATTTTGTTAAACTTTAAATTAATATTTTAGATTTAATATTGAATGTTTTCTTTTTTATATTAAACTTTTACCTTTCAAATTGTATATCAAAAATTTATATTTTTATTTAGTTATTTGTTTTATTCTAGAAACTAAGTTTCATGTTTTATACTATTTTTGAATTTCAAATTTTTACAAATAATATTAACATTATATTTAATAGTTATCTCAAACTATTGCACATCTTTAATTACAAATAAAATTAACATTATATTTAATAGTTATCTCAAACTATGACACATCTTTAAAATTTAAATGTCTCTTATTATGGGACTGACGACATCTGACAACACTCAAGTTCTCAACAGGTATCATCGTCCGTCGGATGAGCAAAGATCAACAGCTTAGGGTGGATTTCAGACCAAATGTGGGTAGTGAACACATTTCTGAGAACTTTGCCTGGAATTGAACATTTTAAATTTAATTAAATATAATTAAGTCTATAGTCTATAGACTATAAATCTCTTTTCCGAGCGGAATTTTAAAATGATTAAATAGACTTTAAACACAGACCCGAAAAGTGACACGAGTATGGTGATGTGTCAGAAAAATGGCAGAAGTCGTGGGACCCTCTTCATCTGAAAATAGGTACCATCGACCGTTGGATGAACAAAGATCAACAACTTAGGGTGGATTTCGACCTAAATGTGGGAAGTGAACACCTTTCTGAGAACTTCGCCTAGAATTGGACATTTTAAATTTAATTAAATATAATTAAGTCTATAAAGCTTTCTTTCAGGCGGAGGTTTAAAATGATTAAATAGACTTAAAAATAAAACCCAAAAAGTGACACGAGTATGGTGACGTGCCAGAAAAATGGCAGAAGTCGTGGGACCCACTACATTTGAAAATAAGTACCATCGACCGTTGGATGAACAAAGATCAATGACTTAGGGTGGATTTCGGGGTGAATTTGGGAAGTGAACAACTTTCTGAGAACTTTGCCCAGAAAAGTGACACGAGTATGGTGACGTGCCAGAAAAATGGAAGAAGTCATGGGACCCACTTCATCTGAAAACAGGTACCATCGACCATTGGATGAATAAAGATCAACGGTTTAGGGTGGATTTCGGCCCGAATGTGGGAAGTGAACACCTTTCTGAGAACTTCACCTAGAATTGGACATTTTAAATTTAATTAAATATAATTAAGTCTATAAATCTTTTTTTCGGGTGGAGGTTTAAAATGATTAAATAGACTTAAAAATCAAACCCGAAAAGTGACACAAATATGGTGATGTGCCAAAAAAATGGCAGAAGTCGTGGGATCCACTACATCTGAAAATAGGTACCATCGACTGTTGGATGAACAAAGATCAACGGCTTAGGGTGGATTTCAGGTTGAATGTGAGAAGTGAACAATTTTCTGAGAACTTTGCTCGGAAAAGTGACATGAGTATGGTGATGTGCCCAAAAACTGGCAGAAGTCATGGGACCCACGACAACTGACAACAGCTACCATCGTCCGTTGGATGAGCAAAGATCAACGACTTAGGGTGGATTTTGGCCCGAATGTGGGAAGTGAACACATTTGGGAGAACTTCGCTCGGAATTGAAACTTTTTAAATTTAATTAAATATAATTAAGTCTATAAAGCACTTTTTCGGGTGGAAGTTTAAAATTATTAAACAAACTTAAACAACAAACCCGTAAAGTCACAACAGGTACCCTGGTCCCTCGTCCGTTGGATGAGCAAAGATCAACGGCTTAGGGTGGATTTCGGCTTGAATGTGGGAAGTGAACACATTTGGGAGAACTTCGCCAGGAATTGAACATATTACATTTAATGTCCTCATAATTTATACTGAAGTAGTGAATGTTTTTTCCTTCAACATCGAGTAGTTATTAATAATAATTAATAAAATTACAACATGATTCTTAATGTCCTCGGAATTTATACTAAAGTAATGAATGTTTTGTCCTTCGGCATCAAATAGTTATTAATAGTAATTAATAAAATTACAACATGATTCTAGATATTTTGCCATTTAGGTTTTACTTTTCTACTTTTCAGAGTTTTCAAAATAAGAGACTTGTAAATCATAATCGTCTTTCATTTCATGGACAAACCTGTAAATCGAGAGAGATTCAGAAACAACTACTAGATTGAGGAATGCAAGTTGCAACAGAGACTGTCTGCACCAATCTAGTGAAATAGAAATTCTGGGTAAAATCTAGAACACCTACATCCTGCCTTTTTTGCTTTTGGTAATCTCGTGGTCCAATTTGAGGGTTAGCATTTTCATGTTTTTATCTAGCATTATTTTGAATTATTAACTATAATAGTGATGGGGAAAACAAGAAGCAGTAGTTCAACAAGAAGCCAAGTGAAAAACAAAATGTACCTAACCGAACTGGTTAAAACACTAGGTTTCACTGATGAATACCATGATATTTATGACCCTGCTATCCATGGTGAAAAGCGTATCATAGATATTAGATATGCATTGTCTAGTAAGGCGGCAGATGCATCCAGGACAAAATTTACTATTTTCAACCCAATGTTACAAGAAAAAACATATAAAATCACATTGTGGGATGTTAGATTGGGAAGTATGGTGTTACCTGAAGCATTCCCTTGCCCTGATTTTGTCATGGTCTGTGCCAAAAATTATGATGAAGATAAAAAAGCAATTGTCAATAAAAATACAAAAGAGGAAATTCTATCCATAAATGAGGAAGAATTTGCTCGTTTGTTGAACCTAGGATTTGAAGCCCAAAACTCAAACATCCAAATTGACCTTGAAAAGTTGGTAGGCAATCATGAGAGTCTCGATCCAAGTCGCAGAGATTCATTTATCAAATCTCTAATAAAGAGTGGTACTCGTATTGTGTTGGATCAGACTCATAAGCCTCCTTATAATTATAACATTTTTGTTCCATGGGTTGGGGATACTATTTCCTTGCTGTCATTTTGCCTAGGATTGGAAAATGATAGGGAAGTGGGTGCAAGCCTTCTTGAAATGATTTATAATATCCATTGTGCAGGTCAGCCAGTAAGATATAATTTTATTGAGCATATTGTAAAATCCATGCAAAAACAATTACTAATGATGAAAAAAGGATCCTATAAGACATTTAGGTTCTCATCCTACTTGTGCTATCTCCTTTTATCCAAGTATCGTGCAATATTCGAGACCAACAAGCTTTAAATTGTGAGCTATAAGATTGATGAGAAGACTGGGAAGAGAACAGAGTGTCCAATATATGATTGGACACAAAAGACAAGGATGCATGATAACAAAAAGAACTACAACCATTTTGTAGACTTCTTTTTGGCACCAATGTATAATGAAATTACAAGCACTCCAATGCCTAGGTTGCCTATGTCTTGTAGAGATTTCATTCAACTCAGAAGTCAAATAGAATTGGCTGACTAGTTCTTCATGGAAGAATTCACTGTGTTAAGGTTTTACGGATCGGCAGTAAAACCATACAAACTTCCAATACATGTGACAGAGAGGGTATTTGCATTAGAGTATGTACGACAATTGGAGAGCATAGATAGGCACTTCCATGGTCACCAAAAGAAGAGCATGTTTCCTTCCTTGCCTTTCTTATGTGGAGGGTCCACATTTGAGAGAAAAGCATTCAATGTGGCACATGATTTTTTGACAGTTTTTAACTTTGGTGATGAGGGTCTCTGGTAGTATGATCCAATCGGTGTAGCTCAAGAAAGGCTTAAGAAAAATGGGAACTCTTCAGCGTTATGTCAACATGAAAGTAAACCATTGCTAGAAAAGCTTAGAAACATGGACTCCTGGGATGAGGTTAAAAAATAGAGGGAGAAAATTGCAGCTGACAATAGCATTTCAAAAGAAGAAATTTCATCACAAATTATGGCCTTGCACACACAGAGGACAACAGAGGAGGGCCACAACATCCAAAATAGGAGGTCCTACAATTTCTACCTAAAATATGCTAATCCATCTAAGAAAACTATTCCCAAATCAATTATGCACAAATGTAAAGAGAATAATTGGACTCAAAACAAAATAAATAATTTTTGGACTATGAGGAGGAATCTCGGTGAGCCAAAGACAAGAGCAGGATTTGAGAGCATCGACGAGGATGCAGAGTTTAGCAAATTGTGGAATATGGATCATGGCATGACTGAAGATGATGACGAGCATGAGGTTGAGCCCCCTCCAACAACTACTACAGTCTCAAAAATATTAGGTGGAGTCAATGAGTCCATGAAAGACAAATATAGCAAAGGGACAAACATTGTGGAAAAAATGGGTTTTGATGGTAGTGGTCTAGGTGCCTAAGGAGAGGGAATTTGGTATCCACTTCAGGTACAACTTCCATCACAGTCAAAATCAAAAGGTCAAGTTAAACCAGTCATTGGACTTGATTCTTTAGATTCATCAGCGATAGGTACTACTCATTACCCTCAAGGTCCACCTACATTTTTTTCAGGTTCAAATCCACAACCACCACCACATCATGGTATTCCCATTGGTGGTGAATCAAGTGCCACTGCCACTGGTGGTGAATTTGAGGATATTATTCCTATTATTGTTCAGTCAAGTGCCACTATGATTGGTGGGGTTGGCATGGGTACTACTACTGATACTAGTTGTCTTGGTGTTGGACAAGGGCAACAACAAAATATCTCTCGCAAGAGGCCACTAGAGGTAGATACTCAATCTCATACTATTGAGAATCCTATATCAAGTGCCACTAACACTACAAATCAATCATTTGCAGCTTCAGATCACACACCTCAAAAGTTTATGAAAACTACACATGAAAGTGTCTGTGGGAGTGGGATAGGATCAAGAACTATTGTTGGTAATCCTAGTCAAGCATTAGTTAAAACCATAGGAATAAGTGAAACTGGAGCCTATGGTATTCCTATGTCACCTTTCAAACATTCAATTGCTTCAGCAAGCCTAGATTTTCAATTTTGTGATTACTATGAAAAATATGAACACACAACAAAAGCAAATAAAGAAGAAAAGAAAGCATTTCATAGGGTTTCCATGTCTGAAGTTGTAAATGAACAGCCTACAAGGAACAGGGTATTTCCAACATATGACCCATAGAAAGATATGATGGAGTTCATGGTTGTTATGCCCCCGACCCCATCTAAAGATAAAAATCCACCACACAGTCAGATAGATCCCTCTCAATTTCAAGTTAGCACCCTCCAAATGGATTTTTCCAAAGTACATAATGTGGACAAAATTAGTGTGTCAAAAAGGACTAACGAAGTGGTCTAGACTTCACTGCTAAAGGCGGAGAGAAAAAAATAAACTAGAGAAACAAATAGAAAAGTTACAGGCAGACCTGGAAAACGAAAAATCAAGGAGGAAAGTAGTAGATAGCAAGTGCAATGATTTACAAAAAAGGATAAAAAAATCGGGCTCTACAATAGAAATTGCAGAGCAGGAGAAGATGGATGCAGAATTGAAGGACCTGACAGAAAAACTGGCTAAAAGCAATAAAAAAATTGTTGAGGAAAAAGCCATTTTTCAAAAATTATACAAAAGTTATGAGTCTGCTGCCGCCAAAATGAGAAAATTACAAGACCTATTAGATCATGGGAAGGAAAAAGAAAAACATTTGCAAGAGGAAGTAGAGGAAGAAAGAAAAAAATGTGCACAAATGAAAGAAGACCTGGACAATGCAAATGATAAAATAAAAACTTTGGAGGATAGATTGAAAGATAATAGGAAAAATACAACGAAGTATATACAAGAAAACATTTGGCGGCAAATAATGCAGAGGAGTGACAAGTTGTGTGAATGGTTTCAATTGACTGAAAGTATGAGACTAATTTATATAAAAATCAAAGGGCACTATGAGAAGAGCACACATGTTTATTCAAAAGAGGATATGGCAAAAAAGATTCTGAAAGTAGTCTACAGTTCCAGTGATAGCTACTTGGCATCCAAGGGAATTAAGAGCCGCATTGATGCCATAGTTAAGACATCATCTATCATTCAAAAATGCCAGAAGCTAAGGGAAAAAACATAAGTTATGGAAAGTTGTGGAAAAAAGATATTGAAGCTGGAAGAAAAGAAAAAAAATTTGATTAAACTTGGTTTGCCTAAGCCTGTTGACACATCAAATAAATTCATTGGAGAAGAAGCTTACAAAAAAAGCATGGAGATAAAAATAAAGTCTGATTTAGACTTGCTTCCAAAGGACACAACTCACCAAAGCTTTCTGGAATTCATCCAACCATTTACAACTCTAAATTCGGTATTGGATGAAACAGTGATGTCAAGTAAACCTTCTAAATATGGAATGTTGATGAAGTTGGAGTTGACTTTCCATAGTTTATAGAATATTGACCTTCCATTAGACAAAGAGTGGAGCACCCTACAAAAACTGGCACATAATTCTTAAGAATCATAGTATGTATTGCACAATTTTCTTCTTTTACTCTTAATTTCAAGGTTTTATGTTTTTTCTATTTGCTATTTTGCTAATCCATCCTATGAATCTATGATGCACTCGCTATTGCTATTTTGCTAATCCAGCCTATGAATCTATTTTATGAATAGGAAAAAAACAGCACTCACTATTGCTATTTTGCTAATCCAGCCTATGAATCTATGATGCACAGTGCAAAACTTCAGCCAGTAAATTTGTATTCTCAAATTCTCCCTTTCTTTAACATTTATGCATTTCTTTTTTTCTGATTAGTAGGTTTTAGGCACTGCTATTATCTATGTTTAATTTGTCACAGCGTGAAATAATATTTAATTTTGAACTCTATTTTTTGAATAGGAGACATCAAACATGTAGCAGATGTTAAATTGCTAATACGACCTGTGATAGCCATATAAATCTGTGCTAAGTTTGTTATTTTTATGTTCAGTCTTCACATGTTGCAAACTTGCAATTCGACCTGAAGCTGTTGTTGCTCACTTGTTTCTATAAAAGGGAATTCAGGGTCATTTGCAAAGGGTTCTGAAACTTTGTATTCACTTTTGCATGGACATTGGAGAATCACACAGGAGCTGTTGTTGCTCTCTTGTTTCTATAAAAGAGAATTCAGGGCCGTTTGCAAAGGCTTCTGAAACTTTGTATTCACTTTTACAATTTGCATGGAGAATCACACAGATTGGTGTATTACTATTGAATGAATTGTATCATATGGCTATATTTTGAAAGAATTAATGAAAATCTAAGTTCTCGACATGTGTATTACTATTGGATGAATTGTATCATATGGTTCTGAAATGTATCACACAGATTTGAGACTCAAACATGTATAAATAAATAATAAACATCTCCGTATCAATAAACACATTATGGTCTTTTTTTTATTAAGCTATTTTAAATCTGGAAATAGAAAGTTGAAAAATACAATTACAAATCAATATTAAATTCTAATTGCAAAAAGTAATATGCTTTTGTAATATGAATGATGAGATATAGTAATAAGATTAATAAATACCACTCTCTTACAGTTGCCATTCATCTCATCAAATTCAGAGCTTTCTTGATTCTTGTATATGGTTTGAGTTTCTTCACTCTGAGTCTGCATACCTTCGCTGAACTGCATCTCAATGCTACTAGTAGGTCCAATACATGGGGCAATAGTCCCACTGGCACTTTGGTTTGAAGTGTTGCCCAAACCTCTTCTTTCACATTTGGACCTCCAGATTTCTAGTGCCCTATCGTAAGGAAAAGTGTGGACATCATTCCTAGATGTATAGAGCCTCAAACAATTTTCCGAATTTTTGTCTAGTTTGTTTCTTAGCTTTGATTTTAGGAACCCCAAAGCACTGAAAACTCTCTCATCTTCCACCAAACCCAATATCATGGTAAGACATAAATCAGCAAGCTTCACATATTCTGGCATTGAATCACGTAACATTTTGTTCTCAGCTATAGTTTTCCAAAGCCTTGTTACTGATCCCTCTTCGCGGGGGTTCTCCATTTTGGCATATTGTTCTCTCATAGTGTATGCAAAATGAGATAATTGCTCTCGAAGATGAGTTTCGTCTAATATTCCATTTATAGTTACTCCATTCAATTTTGTAGATGTGCAAAATTGTTTTATCAAAATTAGTAGCTTACTTCGAAAAGCAGATGCAATGTTGAGGCTCCAATAATGAGGAAACATAATAGACAGGGCTTCGAGAAGGTTGTTAGGAGGGAATCTGCTTCTAATTTGTGAGGAAAGATCATATGCAATTTCTTCACAGAAGTAGTTACAGTCTCAACAATCTTGTCGAAATCTTTCCTTGTAACTCTTGCTAGTTGCTTCCTGGGGTGCTTTCCTGGTTCCTCGGGGTTGACCGTGGCATAGAAGTGCATTGGTATCTCAACTCCCTGTACATTGGCACATACCTCCCTGTCTGCACCAATTTGTAAAAAGTTATCAGGATTGTTCAAATCTGTGAGTGTCGGCCACTTAACAAATTTTTCATCAGATAGTGTTGGTTGATTTCGATAGAGATTATCGAGGGTCATGCATGTCATCTTACGCAGCGTAGCATATTCTGCAATAAACAGAGCTCTTTTTTAGGTAGCCTTCATAATATTTCTCATTTCCTCTAGCACGGGCAGAAGAGCTGCTAAAGTTAAGAGTGTCTCTAAATTACTTAACTTGCGAAGAAGTTCAAGAAATTTCGGTTGATCTGATTTGTCATGAGTTGTGTGAAATAGTCCAATCAAAGATGGATATTCTAAAAACACTCAATGCATTGGACCATCCAAAGGGATCCATCTGGTATTATTATCCTTGAGAAGCTTGTTCCCATTAGTTATTCCATCAACAAAGTGTTGAAATTCCATAAATCGCTTAGGACTTCGACAAAAGTGTGAGTAGAGCTCTCTAATTAAAATTTGAATTTTTTTAACCAAAGGAAACTTGCTCACAATTCCAAAAGCTAGATTCATTCTATGAGCAATCCAATGAATTGCAGTAATGTACGGTGCAAATGAAGTTTCAATCTTTGTATAAAGACTGTTCTTGTGACCTTGCATTACTGAAGCTCCATCTGCTCCAACACAAACCAATTTTTTGGCTACCGTCACCTCCATATTCAATTAAACTTCTCTTTACTAGTTGAAATAATTTTTTCGTTGTCACACTCTCCTTCATTTTAGCAACAGATAGTAGATGAGGTTGGCGGGTATGATTCTCTACAGTATAAACATGCATGCATACCCATGAAGTATTGTCTACTACCGTAACTTTGTCTAAAAAAATGCAATAAAGTTTGACTCTCTTATTTTTTCCTTTACATCTTTTTCAACCTTAGCAAGACAACTTGCCCATTCCCATCCACTGTTTATTGACCAGTGTCTATTAGGATAGTTAGGAACTTTCAAAAAGTGTAATAAACCATTAATTGATGGGAAATCTGTCATAGCACGCCCTCTACTCAAAATATAAAAAACAATGCTTAACTGAACAACTTTTCCTAGTTGTTCTATTTGCATTGCTTTTCCAAAAACAACTTCAGTAGAACCTTTAACCTCAGCAGACTTCATTTGTATTTTCTCATGAAAATAATACTCTTCAGCATTCCTCACATGCTTACATTCCTCCTTTGTTGTCCATCTTATCACTAATTTTTCAACCCCGTCTATCATTTGTTTTTCATAAACTTTGCCCATAAGCTTTTCTATGGTGTCAAATTTTAGCTGCAACCTAATTTCCTTGTTATGTTTCCAAGTGCAAATCTTACACCCGCATTCTATTGGAGGCTTGCCTTCAATTAGATTCTCCACTGGTTCAATGAATGGATACTTTGATGCCCAATTAATTTGAAAATTCTTCACTGACATATCCCACTCCCGATCCTTTTTTGATTGTGGTTCACCCTTTTTTGATATGGCTTTTCTTTTCCCCTTCCGTGCATTATCATCAATGACATTATCACCCAAGTCGATTATATCATTTCGGCTAACTTGGGTATCTACCAGATAATCTTCTTCAAGATCATCCTGATCTGAGATATTAGGTTTGCCATTGTCTTCAACATGCGGTGCAGGTGGCAAATTTTGTACTTGTACTTGTGATGATGTACCTTCCTAATTTTCACCATAATCTTTTCCAATGCCAAAGTACGAAGACAACGTTCTTCTTTTTGTTGGCCTCTCCTGGCCTTCCCCACATTCAGGTTTCCTACCCCTCTTCCTGTTCGACATCTCCAACGAAATAAAGGTTGCCAAAAAAATATCAATTTGTTGAAGAAGCAATAATAGACTATAATGTATAATATACCACTTCAAAAATATGATTGCTCACCTTTAGGCTTTAGGTCACTAGCAGTCGCCAATGTAGTCAACAACAATGATTTTCCTTGGTCTGAAACTTCGCTATTGATCAGAATTCAGAGCCTAGAACCCACCAGATTGTGTGGAGATAGATCTGATCTTTGCATGTATTTATACTAATCCTTATATGGCAAATTCCGCGGGAATTTTATATGGTATACAAATATTTGGCGAATCCCACGTAACTATAACACAACTTATGTAATTTTTGAGACAATTATAGGTTGTCCAAATACGACTTATGTAATTTTTGAGGCGATTATAGGTCGTCCAAACAATAGGCGAATACAATATAGTTGGCAAAAGTTGGGGTGAATGGAGACACGCGTGGGCAAGATGTCGAGCGAATTGGGTCCCCTTGGCTAACAAATCTTCACATGCCTATAGGCGAATTAAGGTCATCTATTAAGGCAACCTCGAAGAGTGTAGGTGAAACAATTAAATTTACCGTGTGTCCACCATATATTGTATTGGCGAAATCATCGCATAGAAACATTTAATTGCATAAAACACATGGCGAACGGGCCGTGACTTTGACGGAAATTGATAATGTTCTGGCGACATGGCCACCCCCAGTCGGTACAAAATATTCACCATTTCCGACATGGCCGACGTGAAAAATTCGCCATTGGCGAATATTCGCCACTAAAGTAATCTCTGCTTCCCACAAAATATCATATTAAATTTTTCTAACCAGTGATATGCACAAGAATGAGAAGAAGCATACTAAGAGGTGTTTCAATAGACATATCCCATGGAATACCTTGGAGAAAAACTTCCTGGGTCTCTTGAGTGGAGGTATAATTGTTAAACACCATTGAATCTTCAACTCGATCAACAATCATAGAGTGATAAAAGATAGAGGTCATTTAAAAAGAGAAATTATTCATAAATGTGGTAACATAAAGATATATGAATAAATACAAACTAACAAAGCGAATTACTGCTTCATAATATAATAGAACATGAAGAATGCACAAACCAAAACCCCAACAAAACAAAAATTCTCTCCTCATATATATACTATTTTCCTAATTTTTACTTGAGAATATTTGAAACTTTTATTATTTTAATACTTAAAAAATAAACATCAACTAGAAATAGTTTTATTTCACAATTACAACATACTAGTTTCTCCTACTACTGTGATTGTAGGTTACTCTCGGCCTAGTTGAGGCCAGACAAATGGACTACTTGAACTTTCGTATGGTGGAAGTTTTCTTCATGCTTTATTATGAAATTCTTCTATTCTATATAGACATTAGATTGGAGGAATTACTGTATGATCTTGCATTGCCTTGTAATTACACAGCGTACATACATACACAAATATATATATACACACACAGAAGTCTTAGGTTGCTTGTCTTCACTACCCGTTTATAATTGCATGCTTATGTTTATAGTTTATTGTGTGAAGAAATACAAGAATGTCCCGCAACGGATCAGATCGACACCACTCAAGTCATGAATTCAACACTACGAGATTACTTGCGTCCCACCGTGCACACAACAAATTCACGCACAATTGAGTCCTCCCAGCCCAACACACCGATTCGCAGGTGAGGAGATAAAAAATTTCAAATTATTTGAATGTTTCTCTCTTTCTCCGCCGTATGAGTCCAACTTTAAAACTCACTTCTTATTTCAATTAACAGTGACCGAGGACAGAAATTTCTGGCTCAAGATGTATTTCTCAGTCACAGTGGTAAGCAGAAATTTTTTGTTAGGCAGCTATACAGAGACCTTACAAACCAGGGCGTTTCCTGCTTCTTTGATCAAGATCGCGAAAGTTTGCCAGTGGGAGAAGATTTCCCCCATCGTATATTTGTAGCCGCTATGACATGCCAAATAGCAGTTTTACTTGTCTCTATGGATTTCCTCCAATCAAAGTGGCCCATGCTTGAACTCTCTGCTTTTGTGGAAGTGAGAGAGAGAACTCATACAAATCCCAATCTCGAAATTTTACCTTTGTTCTTCCAGATTTCACCAGATGCTCTTAAAAACATTACGGCAGAGGACGAAAAGTGGAAACAGTTGGAGAAATCCGAGGAAAAGCGAGCAGAATGGAACCAATCTTTAAATGCATTACGGCGAATTAACGGGTTGAAGTTTAGTGAAGGTGATGATGAAGTGAAGTTTAGAGATGAAATTGTGAAAGAAATCTGGCGTATACTTCCAACACCCTCACCGAGGTATCATGTCCCTTGTATGCAAGGACAAGTACGAATGTGTCAGGTGAAAACACCTCTCTACTTTGTTTAGTTTTTATCACGCATTTATTCATAGGCTAATATATTTCTTATATTTATTGATTGCAGGGGTTGCAGATTAATCCGTATTGCAGGATTGTATGGAATACCGGGCCAGGGGAAAACCACACTTGCCAAGGCTTTCTGCAACTTCAAATTGGGGGATTTCGAGGGTAAAGTCTGCCATCTGGAATTTTCTAGAGGCGATTCATTCGAAAGAATTAAAGTTGCCCTGCGATATCTTACTTCCTGTCGCCAGTCGTATCTCCAAGAACTGACAGACCAAGATCAGGTGACCAATTTCACATGTTTTAATATTGTTTATGGGATGTTCTTCATTTCCATAAGAATAGTTTTTAAGCATTCTGAATTTTCTAATAAGACGTGGAAGTATTCTACATTTTCTTATATAACTCAGGCACAAGTTGGGTTATATAGAAGAGTGGAAGGGCCAAAGGGTATTGTTGGTTCTCGACAATGTCACAGAGGAAAGCATAGAGGAAGTGGCGTATTATCTGAAGGCAGAATTGGGAAAAAATAGCTGGATCCTTTTGAGCTCTCGGAGTGTAGATATTCTAGAAAAGTATTTCAAGATAGATAAGCAATCAAGCATGCGTGTACCAGGGCTTGAAGAGGAAGAAGCCATAGGCATCTTGTTGGAAAGGACATGTGTAGAAGAGTCAACGTTGGGGGCAGAGGACAAAGCTTTTGCTGTCAAGTGTGCAAAAACAGATGTTTGTTCCAAGAGGTCGGTCGGGGAGAAGGGACATTTCATCCGTTAGCTTTAAAAGCTTTTGGCGGCCATCTCTTCAGTAAATACGGTCCACATTTGTCAAAGTGGGTTTGTGACATAGAAGGCTGGGTAGACCGATGCGGTTATGGTTTGGATGACTTGTTAGCTGTGCTGGGCAAAGCTTTTGACGACTTGCGTCTCGAATATCGCACCATATTCATGCTTCTCACCCTCTATATGCCGGCTAATATGTCTCCCCACAAAGTTACTAAGTGGCTGGCAATGATTCTTAACAAAGAGATCACATTTATTGAGAAAGCAGTGAGTTTGAATATTTGGTTTTGAGAGTTTTAGTTTATGATTTGCGTGTTTTTAATTGAAAAACCGCTGAAGACTTGATTTATACGTGGTTTCAGGTTGAGGATCTTTGTAAGAAGGCTTTTATTAAAGAATCTATACCAGGAATTCGCATACACGACCTATATTTTGAGTTTGCTCAAAGTAAAGCAAAAGAAATGGGGAGATGGCTGTGGTGGAAGGGTGACCAACGTAGTACACGTGGGTTAATATCAGAAGTGAATGCAGGGTTTGAATTGGTTAAATTGGAGCAGTGCATGTATCTAAGATTGTTCCAGATCGCCCACCGGACCTTCAAAATGTGTTGGTGCTTCAGCTTGTAGGTGTGCAGAATATGAGCAAACTTGCTTTGGGTGGGATGGGCCGTCTCAGAAGCATTACATTACATAATTGCAAAGACCTAGTAGCCCTTGAAGGTATGGAAAAATTGCAACAGCTAGCGTGGCTTCAGATAAGTGAAGTAAATCCAATGTTTAAACTTCCCAAGCTAAGCAGCCTCAAAGGTTTACAATATCTTTAGATCAATTTTGCAGGCAGCCAGGTGATCAACAAGCTGGGAGATCGTACCGGTTGTGCTTTTCTGAGAGAGATTAATGTTTGTTATCGATCCCTCTGGGAGTTCCCAAGGTTGAAAGGTTTGCGAAATCTGGAGAAAGTTCAATTTAGTGTGTGTGATAAAATGAAGGGCCCCCTCGACTGTACAGAATGCGTGGAGCTTCAAAGTACTGTCATCAGTCGCTTCGGGTGGGCTTTGCCACCGGATGTCGTTGGACGTAAGAAACTATCCAAAACTGTACTGTGGGATCGTGATGCAGTGATGGCATATTCAGATATAGATGCCCCAAGTTCTCTAGAGGCATGTCTAGATGTAGATGTCCAGACAGAGACGGTTATTTCATCAATAGTTGTTTCAGCGCTCAAAAGTTTAGAGTCCTGTGACGGACTGAAAGATCTTCAACTATGGAATTTGAGGAATTTAAAGGAGCTTCCGAGTTTCAGACTCTTTTCAAATTTGATTGTGCTCAAACTTGGCAAGTGTGATATAAGGGAGCCACCGGATCTAACATGTTGCGTCTTGTTGGAGGATGTTTATTTTTGCACACTAGAAAATTTACGAAGCTTTCCTAACTTCTAGCTACTGAGGAAGTTAAAGATGTTAAGTTTATATAATTGCTGGAGGGTTGAAGATGCTCCTGATATTAGTGGCTGCCATGAATTACAGCTATTCCATCTAGTCTATAACGGCAGTATGAAAGGACTTCCCAACATGGGAGAACCCCCGCAATTAGAGGAAATCAAACTGAGTTGGTATTGTGAGAGTGAGGCCATTTCCCACATTGCTGAAAATGATCTTCAATCTTGCCTGGAGCACTTTAAAGACGAAACCTTCTCAAACTTAAGTGATGTAAGCGCACCAGAAGCGTTGAAAGAGTGGGAGTGGCTGAAGGGCAAGACAATGGTGGGAATAAGGTATGTCCGTGGAGGAAAGATGTATTATTCTATAACAGCTCCGTATGAATCGCACGACCGAAGCCAGTTTTTGGGCAAAGTAACGGTAGTTGAAAGCTCAATGTTTCAACCCGGTGTATGTCCCCCTTCATTAACATTTAGTGTGGCAGTCATGCTTTCGACTTACTCACTTCTCTGTTTAAGTTTTGATGGCTGGAGTGCATACTTTTTTACACTTTTTATATTGGCTGTGTTGTATTCTTACCGTATATGGTGTATAATTACTGTTTTCACAGAATCGTAATATTGTCATCCTATCCGGGGTCGTAGGATTGTTAATAGTTGTCGGAGGATTTTTGGCACGAGCACTTGCACCAATTCACGTGTTGGCCGAAGCTATTCTGGTTCCAAAACATATTATTCGTAGAGTATGATAGCGACGTGTTAGTCAATCGCTCATTTATTGAGAAATTGACAGTGTAAAACGCGCTGCATGTTAGTCAATTCCTACTGCCGTTTTAGAGCTATAATAGACGCGTCTGGGTTGAATATGAATGAACATAATTTAATATAAATTAAATTAATATACGATGTAAAATGTTTTTATTATTTGAAATGTTTTTATAAATATGTTTGCATTAAATATAAAAGAAGTATTATATCAAATTCTTTTTTAGCTATTTGCTCAAAGATATTGAACAAATGCTTTACTATAAGCGAGAATGAGTTTATTGTTGGCAAACCCTTCTTTGACATACTGAAGAATGTGATTATCCACAATGACATTATTGCAAAAAAATAAAATGTATTTTATTTTTATTTAATTACAATTATGAAAATATTTTTGAAACTAAATCTTTTGAAGGCTTTCTATAATGGAAACAAGCCCTATAAAAGACTCACAAGAATCTGTAAAAGAGAAACAAAACACAAAGATAAGCAACAAAGTTGAAAACACAATTTCAAAGATCCTTATCCATCCATCTTTCCTTCCTTATTTGGTTTGATTTTTTTTATTTTGTAATTAATAATATTATAGTATTATATTACAATAAATATTACATTGTATTACACTATCTTATGTTATATTATGATTTGATCAAGCTTTTATAGCTTTTATACGTACAACTAATTATGTGAGTTCAATATAATTCTAAAAGTTATAATTTATCGATTCACAGCCTTTTATAATTAACTATTTTAACGAATCGAATTTAGTTATACACATTTATTTATCTATCTCATATTTATGTAAAAATATATCTATTTCTTAATAAATATTTATATTTATTTCAGTGGTTAAGTAGTCCCAATGTCAGTCTTCATCATCAAGGGCTTTGATACTAGCAATGCATAATAAGAAATTGATACTCTGGTCCCCAACATTCTTATGAGCCTGCAACACCTCTGATTGCAATGTGATTACAACTAGGAATCTACGTGCCTGGCTTAGGTAGTATTCATATGGAAGTGTAATATTAAAATCCTCATCCACATTATTTAATGGCACATCAATATTACCCATAAATGAGTGTCTAAACAACATTTGGGCAAGCTTTTTTACCCATTACTTGGACACACCCAAATATAGCAACATAGCCAGGAAAAAAAGAGGGATATCAAAAGATACCTTGTATTTGTGTTGGGACCACAAGAATTCCTTACCCAGAACCTCCTTCATAGCATGCCGAATGTAATCATGGTTGTTCACCAGTACCCCACCTAGTCGCTTATCCATTATATCACCCATGAATGCCATCTATGACTTTGTGGCCAAAAGGACAATAGGCATTTCCATTGCAACAGGCTTAATCACAATAGGAAACTCAAGCACATTGAATACGAGGTTGAAATAAGGAGGTGTCTTGACTCTTCATCATGATTTTAGGATGGTTATGGTGCCTAAATCGTCTCGATATTAATTGGCATTAATGCATCTCTTACCATCACGCATGTGAATAGCCACTTCGGGAATTGTGCTATTTATTAGAAATATTTCCAAATCTTCTTGGGGAGCTCGTTCGATTACCTCGCACATACTAAAACATACACAACTCTTGCTATTACCTTACACTAATAGTTGTATTAAAATATACCCATCTATACACTAAAGATTTTTTTGACTAGGAAGTGGAAATCACATCCACTGTCAAATCATAAAATATCAACGACAAAGGATCAACTCCGAGCCTAACATCTGACAAAACAAAATTTGTCCTAAGCATTACCAGAATTGAGACAAGTGGCATTTTTTTATTGTATCGCAAGTGCAATAGTGATGAGTTATTATTAGTTAATGTCATTAAAAAGGAATTTATATATTTAATTGGCCGAACAAAACCAAAAAGAAAGATATCCTATTGCAAGGTGGGAAAACCAGAAAATTTCTTCCCAATGCAGAGCTGGATCCATATACTAAGCTGTTGCTAAAATTAATTAAGGAATGCCAAGTTAGAGGGGCAAAAAAGACGGAGGGAAAACAAAAAAGAATTTAATTCCTCTAGGTTGCAGTTAATGTCAAATTATTTATATAGAAAAATCAATAAAAAAATTAAGATTTTATATATGTCTATAAATTTATAAAACAATAGCATATTTTCCATTATATTTTATTTATTGGGGCTTGAGGACTTTTGTAATCTCTCCATCAATTTTTTATGAAACTTTCCTTGGCAAAGTTGACGTCAAGTTGGAATTTTGTTTACAGAGAATAGTATTAATTAAGCTTCTATCAATTATAAAATGTTGATTATTTTTTTAGTATATGGCCAACCACATTTTTAGAAAATTGTGAAGCGGATAGTTTAGCCAACTTAGTGGTGGATGGTTGTGATAGTACCACTTATGGGATAAGCATTTATTCATGTTGATGTTATGAGCAGCCCGTATTAAAATTTCACATCTGCATGACACTAAGAATATAAGATGGGGAGCTAGCCACTCCTATGGAGACTTTGATATTCTATGGTGTTGTGAACTTGTGTCATATTCTCTTTTAATCTCTCGACGAAGGTTTTTTGCCTTGGTATGGAGTTGGTGGTTGTCTATCATGGACAATCCAATTAGGTTGAGGTGCAAAAGACGTCAAATGGTTTTCTTGGGCATGATTTCAACCTTTAGACTAAAGTGCATTATAAAAGGTCATCACATTCCTTTCATTTAGGAATTAGAATTACAAGCCATTAAAATGGTGCTTAGGCATATTTTTTGGTTGATGAGAATCACTACCGAGTCAACTCAGACATTTCTTCCAGATTTTTGGCTTCGCTTTCAAATTTGGGGGGTAGAAAAGTTGATATTCTCCTTTTATTATGAGAGGGGTTTGATAGGCATTTTCTGGTGGATGCTTTGGATATGGCACTTTGGGTAGAAATTGGTGTAGGTATCCCTTGGGTGAATGACATCCACAAACTAGATGAGGGATAGAGCCAGCCATTCACCAATCATTTATTTTGGGTTCGAACAATAGAGGACTTGGCCACCATCATCATTGGGCCACAGTGAGTCGTGATTTCCTATGAAAGATAAAGGCGTTGGAGGCTGTTGACAATTTTGATTGGTTGTTTCACTTTGCTCAACTTGTGCAGGATGGGGTTTAGTGGTTTGGAGAATGAATTCTCCTTCTAATTCTAATTTTTGTATTTTTGTATTTCTATATACTCGGAGAATATGGATTTGTCACCATTTTCTTCAATGACTCTTTGTCTTTTTTGTTGGGGAAGCCGAGGCTTCCATTTTTGTAAATGGGGATCTATAAATGTGTTTTTGAAATATCTACTATTGATAAGCTTTTTGAATATTGATATAATTATATATTACAAATTTAAAAAAATAGTGATATAATTCATAGTAAAATTATTTTCTTTATTTTATTCGAAGCATGTTTCACCAAGATGAACTTTATAGTTATATATATTTCAAAAAATTTGCCTATAATTATAAATTTTTGGTTTACATCAAATGTTTCTTTCACTAAAAAATTATTTTATATTGGAAAAGAAAGATGAATATTCATCAACTTTTTCTACTAATTTTCCTCGATTCCAAGAAATTTTCCAACCAAATTTATATTACGTTTTCATGAAAAATGAAAAAATCCCCAATTTTTTTTTTCAATCTCTAAGTAACAAAAAATTCGCTAATATTTTACACCATTTTCAAGGGGGTGTTTCTTAAATTTTTCACTATTGTCTATCCTTTACATATGGATTCTATATTTTTATTTGATTGATATCTCATTTGACTTATGTAGAAATTATCATATGTACAGTTGCAAGTTTCATTTTAGTTTGCCACTAGGACATAAAAGGAGAGCATACGTAAGGAAATATTGAGGATTAAAAGACATTTGTGTATTTTAATTCCAAATTCAAATATAAAAGGTTAATTTTAAATCTATCTATTTTAAATATGTGGAAGACACACCAAGCAAGCTGATCTAAAGAAAGAAATGATTCGATGATAAATCAAAAAGACTATAATCAGTTTTAAAATGTAAATGAAAGGGTTTAGACCAAGTGCACTTAAATTTAACACTTTCCAATCATATTGAAATCTTTTGATCCAATATGATTAGCTCCAAGATACCATTTTTAACTCATAAACAAGTCCGTGAAATCATGAAAATATGATAGTTCAAAGCAAAGAAATATATTGCACAACTAGATTCATTATGATATTAGAATCAATAAAGAAACTCTTCAAAACATGATAAATTAATCTTATGATGTAATAAAATATATGCAAATTGAATATAAGATCATCAAAAGATTGCAATCTCATTTTTTTGCTTTTGACATAGTCAACAAAATCCTTTTTTTTTATTGTAATATTTTGTACTGTAAAAATAAAAATGAAAACAAGATACCTTGCTGAAATTCTATGAGCTTTTCAAAAATGTAAAAATTATAGAAAAATTCCTTAATTTGAGCCATAAAGAGTAGATTTATGAAAAAATAAAAAGTTTCAAATATTTAATTTTGTATTAATTATTTTATGTCAAAATTAAAAATGCAAAGAACAAACCCCTCTAATTTTTGGGTAACTGGAAATAGTAAATATACTTTTAGATTAATTTTTTTTTCTATAAGACTTATTTTCTTTACAAAAACATTTAGATAATTATTTATTTTTTCTTGTTTTTATGACTGAAAGTTTAAAAATTTAATTGCAAACAATTTAATACAATTTAGTGAGATGTTAAATAGTTGAATTATTTGGTTGCTATTATTGTTTTAAAGTTTATGTTTATAAGTGATTTAGATCTTTTCAAAATTTTGTCTCTATCTGTGATCAAAATGTTCTCATAGTGATTACGACTAAATTAAAACTAGTTTATCAATATTGTAAAAAAAATATATGTAAAATGATGCCGAGAGTTATCACATAATTGTCTTGCATGTTTATTAGTTGTCAAGAATGACATGGAGCTATGCTGCACTCTTTCACTCTCATTAAAAATGTAACAATTTCATATACTTAGAGACAACTTGCAATGATTCTATTTTATTTAGTAATTAAATAATACTTATAAGAAGCTGAAACATGC
The DNA here is from genome assembly GCF_030272615.1 of Cryptomeria japonica. NCBI lineage: Eukaryota > Viridiplantae > Streptophyta > Pinopsida > Cupressales > Cupressaceae > Cryptomeria > Cryptomeria japonica. The sequence continues at coordinate 674,135,605 of NC_081412.1, forward strand.
ATGCATTTACCCGTCATCTACATATCAAATTTATTCAAAATCAATTTTTTGTTTACATTTGTATGTCATTGTAGATGCCTCTGGACACAACAAGTTAATTATTCTTATACCTATGATTAAATATTTTATCAATAACAAAATTCTGGTAAAGCAATACTAGAACTGTTCATATTGATAAAGGCATGGTAAGAATTACCATGAACACCGAGAATATTAGTTTTAAATACAGAGTATTACTAAGTCGGAGTGGAAAAAGAAGTTAATAGGAATGAAGGCTTGATGGGATCGAAATTCCGAGGATAGCAAGATTGTTATCCACCATGGCTTCCACAAACAGAGCACCCTGGCATGTACACTGTACTTGAAGCTCCCCATTTTCTTTACTTGTAAACCACCCAATGAAAGCAAAAATGGCCAGGGCCTTTTGAATTGTCTCTGCAGGATCTGCAGAAATACCCTGATGGGCATTGCAAACTAACAAAAAAGATCAAAAGCGAGTTTACTAATTAGGTTGTCAACGGAGGGGAGGTGGAGAATAGCTTTGGGTGAAGGCAGAGAGGGGGCTCAAATCTCTTTACATTCAACTCTCTTGAGCCTGCCTTCTCCATTCCTAAACTTCTTCTATTCCGAATCTGATTCTGCTCTGAGATGGATTGGATTAATGCTCTGATTCTTTAACAGACTCAAATTCAAAAAGTGTGATTAAAAGCTCGGGTACACTAGCCTTAAAAACACTTCTCCTGTTCTGTTTGACGGAGTTCACGAGATGATGATCGGTCTGGCTGATCATTGCTGTCTGTATCTTGGCCGCTGCATCCAAACATAAGTTGCCAAAGGTCTGTTTTGTTGACAGAACATTCAAAGATCCGATGTCATCTATTCGGCATAAAAAATGAAGGAAATGGACCGGCTGCCAAAGCTCAACCTGTTGCATCAGCCTTACACTTATGTCGTTTACAAAAATGTAAAGATGGAATGAAATTAATTATTTCAGAAAACACAACATTGCAAATTTGCAACTGAAGAGGTTAAACAATAGTGTTTTAGGGTTTACGGAGGGAGGTAAGGAATGTTATACTATTTCACATATAGGAAAATTATAATCTAAAATATTCGACATTTATTTTAAAAGTTGATTATTTAGATGGTATAATATAAGATTTCAAATCACAATTATTGAAAAAATTATAATATTTAATAATTTATTATTATTTTAAATATTAAATATTTATTAGTATGTATTTATTAAATACGTGTTAGGTAATGGTGAGTATTTGTTATTTTATATATCAATATTATCAAATCACTATTTGATCAATCAATTATAATTTTAATTTAATTTATTTACTAATATTAGTACAACTATTTGATATACTACATGCTATTAGTTCATTTTTATAATTTTCACATGTCAAAAGATCAATAAAGCTTAATTTTGGTCGTAGAACTCAGTAATTGACTTTGTATATAAGCTTGGATGATTTCACAATATATATATTAATTCCAAAGTAAATAAGATAACATTGATTGCCAACTTCCAACAATTATTATCTTTATTTAAGAACTATCACCTAACATAGCTCAATAATACAAATCAATAAAAAATAAAAAAAAATTTATACACTATCTCTCACAATCCCATCACTATTTTATTTATCAATATTACAACCACCATTCACTAAATCTATACATTACAATATTATTCTACTTTACAAAATTAAAAGAGAAAAGCTTTCACTAGAGTAAAGATGTGAAAAAACGAACTGAACAAAATATGGTCTAAGCTAGAGCATGCACTTAAAATCTCATTAATGTATAATCATTTATCTTGACATGAAAATTTTGGACACCACGTAGTGTTCCATTCAAGAATCATATTTAAGATCTGATCAAACTAAATATACATATTCTTGATTCCTAAAAATACAAATCTAATATTATGTAATCAAGATGATTTAATTCCATAACGATTTGAAATTCTCAAATCAACATGAATCAATTCTATATCGATATGAAATTCTCAAATCGACATAATTCAATTCCATTCTCATATAAAATTCTCAAAATAAAAAAATTGAATTCCAAACAAAAGCAACTCCAATCTTCATTGACAATAACAGAAGGATCCCAACTCTATCAAAATAAAGTTAAAAAAATGAATCTTTATTACAAAGAAGATTGCCCAACGACTACATTCTCCATATATTTCAAAATATATAATGTAAATTTTAAGTATTTCATCTTCCCATGATGTTAGATCAATAAAGCATATACATGAATAAGGTAGAAGGTAGAAGGATCAAGAGAGCTATTGAGAGCAAGTAATAGCAAGGGGTGGAGGAGGATCAGATTTTCTATTGGAGAGATAGTGATGAATGAGGGCATTACAGGTAGGTGGAGTCAGTATTAAACCTCATAGAGTAAGGAACACATTAAGTTTAGAGAATATTAGTCAATTCTGAATGTTTAACATTTTTAAGTCTAAAAGTATATTTTTAGTGTGACCACACACCTTAAACAACATATTAAGCCTAAAAAAATATCAATAAACGTTGAATGTTTAACTTTTAAACTTAAAACTGTAAGCTTAATGTGTGTTATTATTTGAAATGTTCTTATTTAATTAATTGTCACTTCCATAAACCATTCATAATTCTCCATTACCATTTAATTATTTCCTATTTACGTGCACATGAAGAAACACTTATCATATGATAATGAGACATGATAAATATTATTTAAAACATAGCCAAATTGCTACCTCTTGCCACTTGTCGATTGCCCAAGAGATGTATAGATACATGTCTTCACCCCCACGGAAGTTTCCTTATTTAGGTTTTTCTTTCCTCGATACTTTCTAGCCTGTCTTCCCCCACGGAAGTTTAGTTATTTAGGGTTTATTATCAAGAAATTGCATTTAGACGAAGATGGCATCGGGACTGTCCAACAGCGCCAGATTTAATAGGGAAATGGAAGACAGACGTGATGCTACCATAGGTACGCAAGTAGTAGTTCTTACGCAAAATCTATGTGCTTTTTTTGTTTTCCATTTTCCATTTTATTTTTAGTACTCTTTACAAATAAGGTGGAGGAAAGTGGATTAGATTTTTCTGAGTTGTCATTAACAGAAATTTCTACTGATAAAATGCTTAATTAGTTTGGTTACTAGTTATTACATTACATTTAAGGATTGATTGATTTTATATTGAAGAACTGCAAGATTGCCATACGTTTCAAGATGTAGATCGTGAATCCTTTCATATTCTTTCATATTGTTAAACTTTATATGATATAAAAAACCTAACAAATATTTCCTCTTTAATCACTCGATTTGTCAAACCAGCAGTAAGGAAACGAATGTATATGCTCTATGAGACACATGAAAGTTAACACAGCAGAAACAGAGAACTATTTTTCTGTTGATTTATTTAGTGTAAAATGCTTATTTTCAAATTAAATATTATAATTTATCTAATTTAATATGAGTTATAAAAAAAATGAATAAATGATAAAAAAATAATTATGAATACGTGGGTCAGGTGTTAGTTTGAGATGTAATACATATCTTTCAATATATTATATCCGTTAATGGATTGATTAAATCAGTATAGTTCAATAGAATTAATTTGAATTATTTTATTTATTAAAAATAATTTCATAAGTAAAATAATTTTTATAGAAATAATAAGTAAATGACTTTTGGCTTGCACAAGCAGGTGAGTTGGCTTGAGGGGAGGGTTTGTTCCCCACCGATCTCAGGTTTGACTCTCCTTTGGAGCTAAAAATGACAAATGACAGATCAATCTTGACTTATTCTATTCATATTGAATATTATTTTATTTTAATTGGTTAATAATTATTTTTTATTTAAATATTTATTTATTTAAATCCTATTTAATTACTCTATTTATTTTATGTTTATTTAATCCCTACTTTCTCTCACTCTTACGAGGTAAAGGTTATTGGTTCCCTACTTGTAAAAATATGTGTGACGGTTCACCTAAATTTCTTTGATGGGATATTAGTAAAATTTAATCATGTAGTAAAAAATTTAAATATTTTTCTTAGCGATGTGAAAGATAATAAAAGATAAAAGTTTATAAATAAATTAATAGTAAAATATACATTAAGAAAAAATTATTCAATATTTTAAGACATTTAAGTAACAAAATGTTCACATTGTTAATCTTTAAGAACTCATCAAGCTTCCCTAATAAACATCTGTCAAATCTATGGACAAATGCCAAACAAAATGTACATTCTTTTGGTCATCCTCACCTCACCAATGCCAAGTGGATAAGGCTTCAACAGTACAATCCAATCCCATTATGGTGACAATAGAGGAAGAGGATACAATAGAAAAATGTCTAGATCCATGATAGGAATCACAAAATCCTCCTAGAAATTCAAAGAATAACCCACCAAAATGTGACAATAAAAAATACATTAATCCTTGATATGTCAACATTGACATTAGGCTTGTACAGTTATCAACTTAAGTTATGGAATCAAATGGTTTTTTCTTAATTTTTTATTAGTATAGAGATCATGCTACAAAATAAGGATATAGGGCCAAGGGAGGGTTAAATGTGTGCAACAAAGAATCAAGACTTCAATTTGAAGCAAAAATAAAATGTGAGAGAAAAAAACAAAGATCAATATTTTAAAATGTGTTTAAGAATAATGTGTTTGAAGGTCTAGGTAATGACAAATTGTGATTTAGAGAAAGCCTAAGAAGTGATTCTCCCATGACCAACTCTTAGGAAAAACAACTATGAAACTAGAGAAGAGAAAGCTCCAAAAGTGTTGGGTATGGGAGAAAAATAGAAGGCACATTTAATATACTCCTTGTTTGTCAAAAAAGGACAAGAAGGAGAGGGAGAGTTGAGGGAAAGTCAAACACCAATATAATTTAAAATGTATTAATTTCCTAGCTAGTAATTAGGCTTGAACATTGTCTTTGGGTTTTCAAATTAGAGAACTTAACTTGTTCCATCTATATTGACTAAACTTGCAATCTAATTTAATGTTAAGATGAGTAGTTAAGGAGATTTGCAAAACCAGTAGTCTGTGAATAATTTTGAGATTGAAGGCTTATTTTTTTCAATTATTGAGCCATTTCCAATATTGAAGGTTACTATTGTAAGGGATGAAAAATAGGCAACAGAGTTCCAAAGTTACTAGTTGCCATATTTTTTGGATTCCAATCTTTAGAAAGGGGAAATACTAAATTTAGATGTGAGTTGTGGACATGATTTCCAAAATATAATGGGATCAATAATTATAAAACAAATTGAATTGAATTTTCAAGGAAATGTCCACCTTTAAGTTTTTTGATATTAGTAAGAGGGGTATTATCTTTCTCAAGCAAGAAATGATACGAAATGGAGAAGGCAAAACATAATCCATGAATCAATGTTTTGATCATACTAAGATAATTTATTGATGTATTTTACCAAGAATTACAAATGGAATTGATAGGTGTATATATTCGCGAGTTTCAAAAAAGGAGGAAGAAGAAACTTACACTTCTATTTGTCAAAGTCCTAGGAGTAGTTGGTACTAGTTGTTTGAATATTATGATGAACCAAATGTTTCCAAGTAGAATATTTATTAAAATTTTATACAATTCATTGAGTTCTAATACAAATTCCTTGAGTACATAAGGATCTATGATTACCAATCCTACTCTATGTATTATTTGAATGTTGTGAATCCATTTAGTAGCAAAGAAGATGTTTTTATTTACTCAGTTAGCCTAAAATATGTTACTAATCAACTAAGTTTGTTTCTTGTAACAATTTTTAGAGGGATTCCATTAAGGAGAGATGTAGACATGGCTATCCAAGCATCTGTTGTTGAAAATTTAATTTTTGTAGGCCATGGATAAAAATTTGTTGGTTTGCTTCAATATTTTATACTTAAATTTAGAAAAGAACCATTTCAACATTTATTTGAGAGATACTTTAATGCCAAATTGGATCCCAAGGTACCTCACATGATAATACCATGCTTCACCTCCCAAAATTCATTAGGGATCCAAATTGCCTAAGGGCTAGAATTTGTCATTATGAGCATAAATTTATGCATGAACAATGTATCTAGCTTATAATATAGAAAAAAAAAGCTCCAATATATCAATATTATGAGTTGATTCATCTATTTAATCCTTGATTAAAAATAATCCTTTTATCTAAAACATCAAGGTTAACTGTTAGCAAGATACCCTATATACACCTATGGGAGAGTGCATGTTAAAAGATATATACAAGAGCATCAACAGTGTGGATATCAAGGAATATATAATAGAGACAACCCTCACTATGATATTAACATCCATAAATTACATTTTTATTGCCTCAATGGTTTTGGTGACAAATAAAAAATATTATAAATTTTAAGAATGTGGGTCCAACATATGTGGTCATAGTGCTCATTAAAGTCAAGTTTTATAATTAGAGAGTCCTAGGTAGACTATTGATTTCAAGATTCAAATGTTGCAACATAGTTGACTGTTAATTAAAGAATAATGGAAGAAGTTGAAGAGAGTATTTGAAGGCGATGAAAATACAAAGCAAGCCAAGATTACAAATCTAGAGCACAAGTTTGAGAATGTGAGAATGTTTGATGATAAAAATATTGAAGGTTATATTGAATTAAATTGAAAATGCTCTTAGAGGTGTTTGTTGAACAATAGAAGAAAGTGAAGTTGTACCAAAGATAATGACAACATTGCTCAAAACATATAAATTGAAGAAGTATTCTATAAAGGAAAGCCATGATATGAATAAGTACATTGTGGATTAGATCCTTGGTTCTCTTGATGTCTTTGAGATTTCTAAATTTGATGACATAAAAAAGGAAAGGAAGGAATTTTCATTCAAAGGTACATATAAGTGTGAAGGTGAATTGGAAGAAAATGAAGACTTGGATGACATTGAAGCATACTTTGTGACAAGATTGAGGAGAGGAACTAAGAAGTACAAAGGTAATTTACCCATAAAATATTTCAATTATGGAAGAATTTGTATTTATACTTCTAGATTTATTTATGAAGAAGAATATGGTGGAAGATATAATGATGATAAAAAGGAAAGGAGAACTGTAGAGGAAATAATGAAGATATTAGAAGAGATGAGAGAGACAAGAAGAACAAGAGTTTTTGTTCAACAGAGGCCTGCTCATCTTAAGATGAAGATGAAAATGAGTCAACTGAATAATATTTGATCTTCGCTATAGAAAAAAATAATGATGGGTGGTCTCAAAGTTTAGAATATGCAAAAGAGTGAGAAATTTGTAAGTGTGAATACTACACTACATGCAAAATTGGAACCAAATTCATGGAACATTTACATTAGATGTTCAAACCATATGATTGGTAATGAAGACAAGTTATTAACCTTGAAAAATATGATGGTAGATCAATTAAGTTTGTAGGAGAAGAAGTTGCACCTATTTGTGGAAGAGGAATCATCTCAATTGATGGTAAGCTGAAAGCTATTGATGTTTATTATGTTAATCTATTAAGTGTGATTCATATGTGTAGAAAAGGTTATATGGTAATATTTTAGGGATTTAGATGTGAAATCAGAAAAGAAATCTCTATAATATTGATTGCAAAAGGTACAAGGACTAATGACAATGTTTACTATGTAAGGGATAATAGTGGAGGTATATTTTTAATAAACACAAAGTAATGAATATTGGTTGTGGAACTAAATGATGGGACATATCAATTTTGATGATATGGTGAAGATTATCTCTAATCATATTGTGAGATATTTAACAAGGATTGCCAAACCTATCGATATTGTGTGTGGGGAATGTAAGTTGGGAAAGTAAAAAAAGAGGAAATTTATAAACAAGGAGTATGCCACCTTCTATCCTTTAGAGTTGATTCATACAAATCCATGTAGACCTACAAGGACAAGAGGACTAAGACGAGAAAGGTATTTTATGTTACTTATAGATTATTACTATAGAATGACTCGAGATACTTTCTTAAGAGAAAATTATGAAGGATTAGATATGTTTAAAGTATTCAAGTCAATGATTGAGAATCAAATATATGGTAGAATCAAATTTTTAAGGTCAAATAGAGATAGGAAATTATATCAAACAAATTCATTATTTTTTGTGAAGAACATGGTATTAGGAGTCATTATTTGACTTTGAGTGCTCCTCAACAGAATGGTGTAGTTGAAAGAAGAAATAGGACTATTGTTGAAATGGCTAGAACTATATTGAAGAATTCTAACCTGCCTAATGTATACTAGAAAGAAGTTGTCAATATTGTTGTTTACCTTATTAATTAGGTATAGATTAGAGTAAATCAAACAAAGACACCTTATGAACTTTTGAATCATAGACCTTCTTGTGGAGACGTAAAAAGAGAGACTAGGTGACTAGGACCTAATCCCACTTTTGCCAACACATTGGGAATACAAAAGAGCCTAGGGAGATAGCTCACTTTGGCTACTTATTGTGAGAAAAAGAGAGAGGAAAGGATTATCTCTTAGCTTTTATATTCCTCTTTTTGTATGTGATGAGAAAAATTAGGGATTCGATTGATCAATTAGACTAGGAGATAAACAGTGAAGCACACATAAACTGAAATTGCACAAACTTGCAGATCTAAAACTAAGATACTAAAAGAAGATAAGGGGGAGGAATTTGGATGTGTACCTGATGCTAAAAACTGAGCCAAAATGACCAGGACCAGGGTGCCACACCCCTATCCTTGAGAATCTGATAGAAAGCTACAACTGAGAGGATGTAATTCTGAGACCATAAGCCTGTACCCTATCAAAAATTATTGAAAATGAAGGGGACCTAGGTGCCACGCCCTATCCTAGGAAGGACCAAGGTGCCACACCCTTGTCCCTGATGTATTAGGGCAGATTTGAGACCTTAAAATAGTTCCTATGCCTTTTGCTAATCCAGGAAGTCTTTCGGGTACTTAATTTTGCACCTCCAACTGAAAAGAGAGGGTTTGGGTGGATAAATAGAGTTTTTCCATAGTCAAACCCTTGTGTTGGTGATTTCTACCTGCACAAATAGTCAATTTTTATAATAAAATACTGTGTGCAGGAATCTTGTGTATGTGCAAGACCCTAGAATGAAAGTAAACAATCTAGAGCAACCCTAATTTCTTGTAATCGACAAAGTAAATGATCTAAATCAATGATGAAAAGTGATCTAAAGTATGAATGTAAATGTGCAAAAGAGTTTAAAGAATCTCATATAAAGACATGAAAATAACATGAAATCATACCAATCCCCAAGGGAGAGATATTTGTCACTAGATCTCCTACTATTCTTCATTGTCTTCGAAGCTCCTAATTGATGATGAATGCTTGATGAATACTTGATAAATTATTGATGAATGTTGTTGAAGACTGTACATGGGCTTCTCTTTCACTAAATAGAAGGCTCCTTGTGCTCTCTCCAACAACTTTTTCTTAGATTCGATTAGATCCCTTCAAATGAAGAAAGAGAGCTCCTATGTATGAAACACTAGATCTTAATTTCATCTTTAGGTTGACCTAGAGATTGAATTTCCCACAAATTTCTTGAGGTTAATCATTATTATATCATAGATTTATGCTTCCAAAATTTTGAGAAAAAAGTCGGGGACCATGTGCACTTTGCACATGGTCCGACCAACTTTTCACCAAATTTTTAATAGACCTCGTACAAGTGGACCTCATGTTCCTCCATTGTCTTTTAATAGACCAAAATATCATCTAAAAACACACAGATAGAATGATCAAGATAGGTGTACAACACAATATTCATCAAACTGATGAACATAGAGGGAGAATTCTTCAATTGAATTGGAACCACCATAAAGTTTTAGTGTCCATAAAAAGTATAAAATATTGTTCAATTAATGTTAGGATCATGAATAAAAATTTGATGGTACTCTAAGTTGATATCAATCTTGGAGAACACCAAGTGGCTCTCCTCCTCTGATCCAACAAATAGTCAATTCTTAGCAAGGGATATTGATTATTCACCATCACCTTATGTAATTGTTAGTAATCAATGCACAAATGCAAAGACATTTTGCTAAAAAAACTATGTTTCTAATTTTTTAATCAAAGGATTATTTTGATATTTGGGAAGTTTTGGGAACTTGTTAACCTTTCTTTTAAAGTAGGTTTTTTTGATTTTGGAAAGGCTTTGTAATAAGTACCCAGAAATTTAAACTTGGGATCTAGCCAATAAGTTTTATAACCTTTCCATAGTGTTTATGAAGATATAATTCTACAATTTCAATATCTAGAAGAAATTTAATATATTTACTTGAAACTTGGCCACATTTCTTATATTAACTCTATAAAGCTCTCTTAAATTAATTTCATTGCAAGTTTAACAAAATCCTAATTTAAACATTTCCACAAACTTCTAATGGCTTTTTTTTTATTTTAATATCCCCCAAATGGAAAGGAATTTAGCCCTATTTTTTTTTTCAAATTATGTGCAATGGAGACATGATCATCCTTTTAAATTGATTTTATCCAAAGGAAAAAAAAAAATCCAATAGAGACACAATCACCCCTGTAAAATGATTTTAAATATTTTTGTGAATCTCAATTGAACTAGACAATTACTTCTAGTGTACTAATTGAAACAATGAATTCTATTTATTTTGATCATTTAAAATTCATGTGTAAATTCATCTAAGCATTATGCAACAATATTACAAAAACTTTGAGTAGGTGCAACATTCATGATGATGAGCAACTATGACATCTTAATGCAAAAAACTTATGACATTGATACTTCTTAAAAATCATGACCTAAGTTTGAGAATAAATTTGATACTTGAAGTTGATTGAGGCATTTTGAACTAATAAAAATTGACTCAAGAAAAATATTAAGATATAGGAACACAATTTACATAGTGATGCTTACCAACTTGATAATCAAGGAAAAGTTTAAGAGTTGGTCAAGTTAAAAATGAGGCAAAAATATGTCAAGTGTCTTCTCCAAATCCTTGAAAAGATCCACTTATACATAGACCCTCTTTTGAGGTTAGGTTGATAAAAATATCTTTGATTTGATATAGACAATAGAGCTTAGAGATGTTGCTTTTAGTGTCAAAAAGTTCAAACATGGAAAGGTTAAACCAAAAATCTATACCTCATAGAGGCATGCAATGTTTTCTTATTAGAGATGATGAAATCTCTAGTCCAGGTTGAGAAGAAAATTAAAAAATAACAAACAAAATAGAGGTCATGTTTAAGGATGTATTTGGCATGGTTGGATTCAACAAATTAAGAAAAAATAAAAAAAATAGTAAGGTCTTTTATGGAATCAAGGTGAATTTTACGCATGACCTAGAGATTGGTGATATAATCTTTCAGTATGCTTTCAAGGGGATACTTCCAACAAAATATCCCATTAAAGTATTTTTTTCTAACAAATGATATACATTACAAATTTAGGAATGAGAAGAAGAAAATTAGGTGGTGTTTCAATAGACATGCCTCATAGAACACCTTGGGGAAAACATTCCTAAGCCTCTTGAGTGTAGGTGTCATTGTTAAGAACCATTCAATCTTTAGCTCCATCAACAATCATAGAGTGATGAAAGAGTGAGATCATTTAAAGGGTTAAAAAATGGCTATAAGCATGGTATCTTAAAAAAAACATTGGAACGAATATGGACTAACAAAGACAACTACCTTCATAAGATATAGTATGACATGAAGAATGCATGAAACAAAATCCCAACAAAACCAAAATTCTCCATCACCAATCACCTATATATATAGTTTATATATGTGAGATATTGCCAAGATCTAGAGGCAATGGAAAGCACAAATAAGAGAGAACAAAATAGATGATAGAAATAATCTGTATTCTATCAAGATGCAAAATATAATCAACTAGATCATTACAAGATGTTCAATGAATACCCGTACAAATAATGTAGATGAGCCTGCTTAAATAGGGAAGGCTAATAGATATGTGAGCACACAAACATAACATGTGGCTCAATAAGAAACAAGGGTAGGTAGGAAATAGGTGTGGGTAGATAGGAGAAACAATAAAATATTCCACATGAGGTGGAATGTAACGAGAAGATAAAATCAACACCATAAAAGGTGGAAAGTCTCCTACACATACTATCTCAATGTGGCACAAACACCCAAGTGTCTCATATCCAAACTACTATTAAATGCATGTACCTAAGTAAACTTAAGTAAAGTGTAATAATATCCATGATGAATAATTATTTACACTAACACCCCCCCTTAAGTGAAACTTAGGGGAATGCACTAAAGTCTACAATGCAACTAAGCAATGCAAGATGGGTCCCAAGTATGAGACCATGTTAGGTACCCATGTACATATGTAAATGCAATCTCCCATAAACAAAGAGAGAGAGAGAGAGAGAGAGAGAGAGAGAGAGAGAGAGAGAGAGAGAGAGAGAGAGAGACCCAATGGGAAAAAACTCCCCCCCCCCCCAAAAAAAAAAGAATGATGAATGAGAAGAACAGAAATATGTTTGCCCCATAAGAGAGAAGAAGAGACCACAAAGCTCTCCTTCAATGTCGAATCTCCTGCAAAGCTGGTCCAATGATGATGACCAAAATACCTCCCCATAAGGAAGAAAGAGAGCCAATGTTGCACCAATAATGTCAAAGTGTGACAAAACTAGGTACCAAGTCAATGACGATGAATCACTCACTACAATAAAAAGAAGATCAGGCATTGAGACAACCTGTTTTAAGAATCATTTGGATACTTGTAAATAGCAGAAATACTGGTACAATCTAAGTCTCACGAGAGTCATACACAAATGTGTACAATCTAAGTCTCAACCGAAGCCATGCACCAAGTCTCACAAGATATTCTTAATCTATGTGTACAAGAGGATTACATTAAATAGTCAACAATGACAAGATACAAAGAGGTATGACACTTTATGATAATACAGGTACAACATTGCTCATGCAAGAGCATACATCATGACAAATATTCAAATGTGAAAACATGAAAATGATGCCACTAACAAAGAAGCCCTATAGAATACTGCAGATGAAGATGCCTCCGAATGGAATTTCACCAAGACATATAAATGAACAACTGACCCACCATAAAAAGATCATGTTGGCACTTGCAAATAAGGGAAAAATGGACTTCTAATTTCAATGATTACAACTTCTCAAAATGAGATATAAGAGACTTTAACAAATATTGCTAGTGATCTAAACTAAGATTCAAGCAAAAATACAAGTACAAAATAGCCAAAAATGACTAAATACTGAAAGTACAATATCTACTCAAATTCACAGAAAACTAATGGCAGTTTATGAAAGTAGACAAAAAATTATGCACTTTTAAAAAAATGGCACCTGAAAAAGAGTCTATATGAGCTCGAACGAAGCCTCCAAAGTTGAAAAAAATGAAAAATCATGATTTCAAAAAGACCTATATCCGAAAATCAGAAAACTCTTGCACCATTTTATAGATCACGAAATTCTACCCCCCCCTCAAAAAAATTGCTCAATAAAAGGAGTTCGGATGAGTAAGATATCACTATTTGAAAATTGCCTGCAAAATTATAATTTCTGGAACATTTTCGTCACAGTTTCAAACTTCAAATGCCTCTAGATTTGGCCTTCAAAGTCCGATTTGGATGAAACAAAAGACAAAACTGACTTTCTTGGACCTCCTCAATCCAATGGTAACCTTAGATTTGACCCATCAAATTTCGATAATAACTTGTAATAGAAAGCTTCAAAATACACAACCCCAAATAGCATCAAATTTCTCTCAATTGACAAACCAATGACACTCTAATGGCTCTAATACCATGTGAGATTTTGCCAAGATCTAGAGGCAATGGAAAGCACAAATAAAAGAGAACAAAATAGATGATAGGAATAAATTGTATTCTATCAAGATGCAAAATATGATCAACTAGATCATTACAAGATGTTCTATGATTGCCCGTACAAACAATGTAGATGAGCCTTCTTATATAGGCAAGGCAATATGGATATGTGAGCACACAAACATGACATGTGACTCAATAAGAAACAAGGGTAGGTAGGAAATATGTGTGGTAGGTAGGAGAAACAATAAAATATTCCACATGAGGTGGAATGTAACAACAAGATAAAATCAACACCATAAAAGGTGGAAATTCTCTTACACACACTATCCCAATGTGGCACAAACACTCAAGTGTCTTATACCCAAACTACTATGAAATGCATTATCCTAAGTAAACTTAAATAAGGTGTAATAATATCCATGATGAATAATTATTTACACCAACAATATATATATATATTTATTTCAAAAAATCCACTATATTATATTTCTAATATTTTATTTTTAATAATTTTATTTTTAAGCATTACTATACATTTTAAACTTAAAAAAATAAACATGAATTAAAAACAGTTTCTTTACCCAATCACATCATAGTGGTTTCTCCCATTACTTAAATTGAAAAATGATTATCCAACATTTATAATACACTAAACATCTAACATAATGTATTTATAATATATAAAAGATAATAATGATTTGATGCTGAATAGTTGTTTGCCTTGGAGTAGTTTACTATAGCATAGATAAAATATAGCATAAATAAGATAAGACAAACGGACTACTCGAGCTTTGGCGTAGTGGAATTTTTTTAAAGCCTTTATTTTGAGATTCTTAAATTTTGTATAAACATTAGATCAGAGGAACTGTCGTATATGATATTGAGATTTCTTGAAATTAAACCGTACACAAATATATGTACGAAAGTCCTTGGTTGCTTGTCTTCGCTACCCGTTCATAAATGCATGCTTATGTTTATAATTTATTGTGTGAAGAAATACAAGAAGAATGTCCCCCAACGGATCAGATCGACAACACTCAAGTCATGAATTACAGCAGCCGAGAATACTGGCGTTCGACTGTGGAGATGACAAATTTTTGCACAATTAAGTCCTCCCAGCCGAACACAGCGATTCGCAGGTTAAATAAAAAATTTCAAATTATTTGAATGTTTCGCTCTTTCTCCGCCATACGAGTCCAACTTTAAAACTCACTCCTTATGTGAATTAACAGTGATCGAGGACAGAAATTTTTGGCTCAAGATGTATTTCTGAGTCACAGTGGTAAGCAGAAAATTTTTGTTAGGCAGCTATACAGAGACCTCACAAACCAGGGCGTGTCCTGCTTCTTTGATCAAGATCGCGAAAGTTTGCCAGTGGGCGACGATTTCCCCCATCGTATATTTGAAGCCGCTAAGACATGCCAAGTAGCAGTTTTACTTCTCTCTATGGATTTCCTCGAATCAAAGTGGCCAATGCTCGAACTCTCTGCTTTTGTGGAAGCCAGAGACAGAACCCGTACAAATCCCAATCTCAAAATTTTACCCTTGTTCTTCCATATTTCACCGGATACTCTTAAAAACATTTCGGCCGACGACGAAAAGTGGAAACAATTGGAGAAATCCGAGGAAAAGCGAGCCGAATGGCACCTATCTTTGAGTGCAGTACGGCGAATTAACGGGTTAAAGTTCAGTGAAGTTGGCAATGAATTGGAGTTTAGAGATGACATTGTGAAAGAAATCTGGCGTATACTTCCAAAACCCTCACCAAGGTGTCATGTTCATTGTATGCAAGGACAAGTACGAATGTGCCAGGTAAAGACCCCTGACTTCCTTCTTTTGCTTTTGTCACTCATATATTCATAGGCTAATGTATTTCTTATATTTATTGGTTGCAGGAGGTTGCAGATTTCTTCAACACTGTCCATCCAGACAAAAAGGGTATCCGTATTGCAGGATTGTATGGAATAGCGGGCCAGGGGAAAACTACACTTACCAAAGCTTTCTGCAACTTCAAATTGGGGGATTTTGAAGGCAAAGTATGCCATCTGGAATTTTCTAAAGGCGATTCATTTGAAAGAATTAAAGTAGCTCTGCGATATCTCACTTGCTGCCCTCAGCCATATCTCCAAGAACTGACAGACCAAGATGAGGTGGCCAATATCTCACATGTTTTAATTTTGTTGAAAATATGTTCTTCCTTTCCATATAGAAGATTTTTAAGTATTCTGAATTTTCTAGTAAAACTGACAGGCGCAGGTTGAGTTATGTAGAAGAGCCGAGGGTAAACGGGTATTGTTGGTTCTGGACAATATCACAGAAGAAAGCATAGACGAAGTGACGTATTATCTTAAGGCAGAGTTGGGAGAAAACAGCTGGATCCTTTTGAGCGCTCGTAGTGTAGATGTTCTCGAAAGGTATTTCAAGATAGATAAGCAGTCACGCATGCGCGTACCAAGGCTCAAACAGGTAGAGGCCATAGCCATCTTGTTGGAAAGGGCATCTGTAGAAGTGTCAACGTTAGGGGCAGAGGACAAAGCTTTTGCTGTCAAGTGTGCAGACAGATGTTCGTTCAAAGAGGTCGATCGGAGAGAAGGAACATTTCATCCGTTAGCCTTAAAAGCTTTTGGTGGTCACCTCTTCAGTAATTACGGTCCGCATTTGTCAAAGTGGCTTGCTGAGATAGAAGGCTGGGTAGACCCATGCGGTTATGGTTTGGATGACTTGCTGGCTTTGCTGGGCAAAGCTTTCGACAACATGCGTCCCCGATATCGCACCATATTCATGCTTCTCACCCTTTATATGCCGCCTAATATATCTCCCCACAAAGTTATTGACTGGCTGGCAATGATTATCAACAAAGAGATCAGTAAGTATGAATATTTGCTTTTAAGACTTTTTATTTTATGATTTGGCTGTTTTTAATTGAAAAACCGCTGAACGCTTAAAATATATACGTGGGTTTAATTTATGCGAGGGTTCAGGTTGAGGATCTATGTAAGAAGGCTTTTATAGAAGAATCTGGACCTGAAATTCGCATACACGACCTATATATTGAATTCGCACAGAGCAAAGCAAATGAAATGGGAAAATGGCTGTGGTGGAAGGAGGATTCGCGTAGTACACGTGGATTAATGTCAGAAGACAATTCAGGGTTTGAATTGGCTAAGTTGGAGCAGTGCATGCATCAAAGACTGTCCCAGATCGCCCCACGGGACCTTAAAAATCTGTTGGTACTTCAGCTTGTAGGTGTGCAAAATATGAGCAAACTTCCTTTGGGTGGGATGGGCTGTCTCAGAAGTATTACACTCCATAATTGCAAAGATCTGAAAGCGGTTGAAGGTATGAAAAATTTGCAACAGCTGGCGTGGCTTCAGATAAGCGAAGTAAATCCATTGTTTAAACTTCCCGAGCTAAGCAGCCTCAAAGGATTACAACATTTGCAGATCAATTTTGCAGACAGCCTTGTGCTCAATCAGCTGGGAGATCTTACCAATTGTGCTTTTCTGAGAGAGATTAATGTTTGTTGTCGATCCCTCTGGGAATTTCCAAGGTTGAATGGCTTGCGGTATTTGGAGAAGGTGGAATTTAGTGTGTGTGATAATGTGAAGGGCAAATTCGACTGTACAGAATGCGTGGAGCTGCAGAGTATTGTCCTCAACAGTTGGTCCCGGTGGGCTTGGTCAACGCCCCTCGTTGGACGTAAGAAAATATCCAAAACTGTATTGTGGGATCGTGATGCAGTGAAGGCATGTCCAGATTTAGATGCAGTGAAGGCATGTCCAGATATAGATGCCCAGGTAGAGTCTTTTGTTGCATCAAAAGATGTTTCAGTGCTTAAAAGTCTAGAATCTTGTGAGGGGCTGAAAAATCTTCAACTATGGAATTTGAGAAATCTAAAGGAGCTTCCATGTTTTAGACTCCTATCAAATTTGATTGTGCTCAAACTTGGGAAGTGTGGTACAAGGGAGCCCCCGATCTAACATGTTGTCTCTTGTTGGAGGATGTTTGGTTTTCCACACTAGAAAATTTACAAAGCTTTCCCAACTTCTCACAACTGAGGAAATTAAAGAAGTTAGGATTATATGATTGCTGGAGGGTTGAAGATCCTCCCGAGGTTAGTGGCTGCCATGAATTACAGGTATTCCATCTAGTCTACAACGACAGTATGAAAGGACTTCCCAATATGGGAGAGTTCCCACAATTAGAGGAAATCAAACTGAGTTGGCATTCTGAGAATGAGGCCATTTGCCGCAGTGCTGAAGATGATCTTCAACCTAATGAGGATCTTGAATCTCGTCTGGAGCACTTTGAAGAGGAAACCTTCTCGAACTTAAGTGATGTGAGCGCACCAGAAGCATTGAAAGAATGGCAGTGGCTGGAGGGCAAGAGCATTATGGGAATAAGGTATGTCCGTGTACGGAAGATGTATTATTGTATCACAGCTCCATATGATTCTGACGAGCGAAGCCAGTTTGTGGGAAAGGTGACGGTATTTGAAAGATTAATATTTCTACCCGACGCACTGTTTTTTTCATATATATTATTGATAACACTCTTTCTTTTAAGTCACATAGTTCCAAGACTAGAGCTGTTAGTTCGGGAAGCTCAAGGCATCAAAAATGGGAGGCTTCAGCGGTGCTCATGGTGCAGTCACATTGATTCTGCATCTGTTCTTCTGCTTCTTCTAACGCTTGTGTTTATTTCTCACTCTGTGTGGTCAGTAATTAGACGAAAGTTTTCAACAGTTGGACGCTATCTTAATTTTGGTACACTAGTTGCGGTAGTTAAACAGGATTTTCTTGCAATTTCAACACTTGGGACGATATTTTCAATTATACAAAGTATAATTGGTTGGTATTCGGGAGCCCACAGTTGATTTCGAATCTTTAATCATAGAAGGGGGTAAAAATTTATTAAAAACAAAGAGACTTATAAAGGATCTACAGCTCAGCAAAGAATTACATAGTGTTATCTTTCAAAATTAATTAATTGTTATTTTAAAATCTATAGGTTGTAGTTAGACAGCCTCCTAGTGTTATTTTAGTACTTGGTTTATGTATTCAATTTTGGAATGTATATATAATTGTTATCAAGTACTTGTGGTCCTAAGATTTTTAGTCTTGTAAATTTATATAAAAATAAATAAATGATGAAATTTTTGTCAAGATGGATCTTTATATAAGCAAATCTATGAATGTCATGTAAAAAAATATAAATACTTTCCTTGAAAAGTGAAATGATTATTTTTTGGCTTTATATAAAATGTCATGACTATCCGATATAAGTATGTCATTTAAACAATTATTGTAACATGGAAAAATACTATTCTTATGTATATAACAATTGGGGTGACAAAGCATCTGCATTTGAGTACTTCATATTATATGCTTGTCCTATCGCAAATATAAAAAGTGAGTGCAATAAATACTTTGTAATTTTTAATGAAATGTGAAAGATCGTCAAACAAATTTATGATCATTTAAAGTAGAATAGAAGTTACATAATTTAAAATAACAATATGTTGCTTTTATAACAATAAATTGTATTTTTGTGTTCAATTATTAGGTTATTTGTGTTAGATATACAGATAACAAGATTTATGACTACTAAAAAAATATTTATTTTTTGAATAAAAAAGCCTTAAGTCTTAATATATATTAATAGAAGTAAATATATAGTACAGAGATAAAGAACATGAAGAAAGCCCCAACTAGAGGGAACAGAATACAACGAAAATCAAGAATAGCACAATACGCCCACCCCCATATGCCAAGCAACATTGAATAGGAGAGCATGAAAGACAGAGGTGGAGCATCCCGACCTTTAAAAAATCCATATTTCTAGACAAGACATTGAAATTGCTTGTCACCTGCAGGGAGTATGGATCTGGGATGGATCAAGATTTCTGGTTGTCAAATCATCCAACACCATACTCCCGAGAATCACAACGGCTAATTTAATAGCTTTGTTAGCTAAAAGATTTTCAGAGCAGAGGCAAGAAGGTCAAGATGACCATGAATGGCCAAAAATTGGACTTACACCTCAAAAACCCGAATTTCCAATGGCCCTACAACACACATCCTCGAAGTGTAGGCTGAAGCAGAAGACCACAATTCTGCTGCGAATCAGAGCACCTAATGTCGATGTCGTGTTGAATCTCAGGATGGAATGATTCATGCTTGCTCCAACTTGGTATCTTTTAACTGGTTTGGGTGTATAGATAGAGTCCACCCCAAAATATTCTTCTTCTGAACCTACACCACCATTTTGAATGCATCAAAGGTAAGATCTCATTAGTGGACGAACTTCATAGTAGAGAAAAGATAGAATAGAACAAAGAAGCCTTAAATACAATAGATAATCGTGCCACCTATTTTCATATGCAATCTACTATGAATTGTATGGCCAATTCCAATTCTGTGGCATTCTGTGTCAAAACGCTTCATTTTTTATTGCTGCGTCTAGCTCTTTATCATTCATAAGATCATAATCTTTAAACAAAACATCTCCTTGAAGCGAGAGACACCCAATCTTATTGGCTTCTCTGAAACAATGGGAAATGTGATTGTTATCAAAGTCCTAAAGCAAATTCCATACATCCTGAAGGATATACTTTACCTTCCAATCTGATGTGTCAATTTTTTTAAAAGCATTGATAATGTTCAAAGAATCACCTTCAATATCAATACTCTTGACCCTTACTTTACATGCTAGTTTAAGCCCAAACAATAAAGCTGATGCTTCCGCTATTGTTAGTCGTGATTGGAATTCTAGATTCCCTGCAATGAGGAATTTACCTATGCAATCTCTTAACACACATCCTGCACCAGAAACCCTTGGGCTACCCTTGGTCACACCATCAAAGTTTAACTGTTAATTTTTTTCTGCGAGGATTTCCATCTAAGTGCTTTTCTATCCATCTTTTTAATTGAGTTGTTAATAAGGCTCCCTTTGAATGACAATCTAATGCCTTTCCATTCCAACACATTCTACTTTGTTCCATTCTTTTCTAAAAAATCCCTCTTATTACTTTCCCACCAAATGTTCCAAATTAATATGTCAGGGGAAACTTCCTAGAGGGCTGAAAAAAAAAAGACTCTTAAAACAATTTAGGTGATGATTCAAACACCATAATCAACTTAGAATGTAGGGGTAGACCAATGCGATTTCTTAAGAAGCCAAGTCTAACATGTGTTTGGAAATTCACAATTAAGGAGAAGATGATCCTTTGTTTCAACTTTTTTTTCGCATAATACACAATTAAAAATTGGAGTAATACCCAGGGAGGCCAACCTATCACTATTAAGATTCTTTCCTTTAAGAGAAAGCCAAACAAATGATCTAGCTTTTGATAGACCTATTGCAGTCCAACAAGATGAAAAACTCCTCAATTTCTAGACACAAAATTATTTCCTAAAAGCATGGTAGCCTTGCTTTACTAAGTAATTACCGGATTGAGAGGGGGTCCAGATAAGTCTGTCCAATTTTTTTAATAATGAATTACTCCGTTCTTCAGCTCCTAAAGAAGCAACTATTTTTGTCTAGTTGGGGCATGCACATTTCCAAAATCATTCTAGTTTATTTCCAAAACTCCATCAACATTAGAGATAAAAAAAAACTGTAACCATGACTCCCTAGGATGCCTTAAGTAATACTTTCATCTCTTCTATGTTCTCTAATCTATCCAAGGGAGGAAGACCATTCCAATAATCTTCCCAAAAAAGTACTTCTTTGCCATCATGAATTATCAAGGAGACATAAGGAAGAAACACTTTCCTACATTTTAGCATGAAATTCCACATTTGGGAGCCTAATGGAGGGTTGAGGATAAAAAACTCTAATACTATAAGAGCTAATACCCTGAAAGAGGGTAAAAAATAGATCTTTATGAATATAGCTATTGAACAGGGATCCCATTGTATTTGGAAAAAATATCATGTCACTTGGTCTTAGTAGAATGGCATAACAATGTACTCGTTGTGCCCAATGAGAATTCAATAGCACTACATCCTCACTATTTGCTATGTGATGAATACCCATGACCTTATAGTCCTATATGGTCTCCATTAGAGGTCTATCCACTCTAATTTGTCAAATAAAACTCTTGAATACAACAAATGTCCTCTCTACCATGGTCTTTTCAATGGTTAGTGGCATGTTGATGATCTCACCTTATTGACCTTGACTGTATAGCCCATTGGCCTCATGCATGTAATATGATCAAATACCCAAACTTGGAGTAATGTGTAGGTCATGTTGTTGTATCCCTCTTACTGTACATATTGGGCAAGATCATAATAGAACCTATGTGCTAACATATTGAATTCCTATGCAAAGATGGTCCTTCTCTTCTCCATCACTTGGATAGTGTGTTTGAGCCCTCCATGTAGATGTGTGCCTCACTTATCAAGTGTTCTAACAAGACTATCTATAGTTATTAGTGTCCTTTTTAGGGGATGAGTGTCCACAATAATTTATAATAACTAGTGTAGATGAATTTGACCCCTCATATTCCTTGATATGGCCTACCCTATGCAATACATCTAGTTGTCATAAATGATGTTGAGTGTACATGGTCCTACTAGTCTCACAGTCTCACATCACATTGGAAGATGTAAAATTTGGTACACATCATATAGTGTGATTGCCATCTCCTTTATCAAAAGATTGAAAGTGGATTTTTTAGTGTGTCATCACTCCATCAATACCATCAACATCAAATCATGGAATCTCGTATTTGACATGGTGTAGAACCATCATAGTTCAATATCTCATAAATGTAACTACACCTTTCATGATAAGGACCCTACCTAGACACATTATAGGTATTATATGTGACCACCTAAATGTTCTTGCATAGTTGGAGGGGCCTATAACAACATTGAAGCTATTTAATTGATGCTTCTCATTCCATCAACAAATTCCTAGCAATCTCGCCAAGTTCTATGCAAAACCCCTTGGACATCTATTGGATTGTGGCACCTAAATAGAACATGGGTTTCATGTTGGAAGATGGTTCCCAACCTAGACTATCACACCCTATCTAGGCTATGGCATCAAGAAAGTGACCCAACAACACTAATCATAATCATTTTACATATCTAAACCCAAAATAAATAAAATCAACTACATGAAAAATTCAATATGGCCTACTCATGGGTCAAGATACCCTCCACAATGTGTTGCCTTATGATCTGAATTCTAGGTGGATGATATGCTCATTCACATGCCATCCTCACTTGTCGACCCATCTACAATAGAGAAAAAAATGAATAAGAAAAATGCATATTAGAAAATTTAAAAGCTTTCACTATTTAAGGTACAATTCTATCAAAACCATTATTTAGAAAACTTTAACAATTTCATCATAACTAGAGCTAGAGAGCTTCAATTTGCATGTCATTTGTTTCATCTGAAACACTATTTTTCTCTCAGTCTTCCCAAGCGCTCTTTGATACGGTATTTTTTTTCTAAATGACCCTATTGAAGAAATCTTTCATTGTCACTTTTCATAAATTAACGTGGTAAACATGATACCCTATCTCTACTTATGTAATGAGCAAGCTCAAATAAGGGGCCATATGCACTCTCAAATTTCATCACTCTTAGTAATAATTATAGGTTATTTTAAAATTTGATAACGAATTGGTTATGCAAGATGTTGTTCTTTACATTGTATTATATGTATCGCTACATTGGAGGCTTCATTTGACATACTTATGAATATGCTTTTTCATGAATTTTATGTACATTAACCTTCATATTCAGGAAGTATCATATCACTACTAAAGGGGGGCTTAAATGTAGTTTCATAAATTGCACTCTTTAATTGTGAGCCCAATTTCACATTCCTTAGTACATGCTTTAATTTTCATTACCCTAAATAATTTTAGGACCATTTGTAGCCTTGAATTTAACACCCAACTCAAGTAGATGTGTCCTGCTCTATTTCAAAACTTAGATATCTTATTCTGCATTTTTAATTGTTGTAAAAACCAGAAATTAGGACTAGATCTAATATCACAAGCCTAAATTCTTTGATACCACGTTGAATGAGGCCATTTTTTTAATGTTTGTATGTATGTATAATAGACACAACTTGCATGGTAGCCAAATCAAATATAGAAAAAAAGTTCAATTATCTTATAATATTTTTATGCTTACATATTATAGAAAAGAATTAATCAATTTTGTAATATGTGTGTGTATGTACATTATACCCAAATTTATGTGATAACCTCTCCTTTGTTACTAATAATTACTTTGCCTAACAAGTACTATTTTTTTTTAAGTATTAATGAGATAAATTAGAAGAGCTAATAAAAAAAAATTAAACCACTATCAGACCAACAGCTCTATGTCATTACTTGAGTACTCGACCTAGAATGCAGTTTGCACTTCAAAGTCAAGTTCATCCCTATATCTAAACCTAATCCTCAAGGGTTCATTCATGATCACCCTACCTACATATCTCATTTTGAAACTAGATTCTTTGTAGCTTTTGTTGGAGTTGATGGTTGAACCTCACGACTCCCAGAAAATTTACAAATAAAATACATATCACAAAGAAAGATTAAACAAGATACATTTTCTCAACAAATTGAGATTGTATTCATGCATTGGCTTGAATAAAAGAATGGGGGCTTCACTTAGTGAACCTAGGTTATATCACATGCATTCATGGCATACTAAATAATCCTCCTATTTTCAAAAAATATTGCCCTAAACTCCTTTTTTTCACCCCATCCTAATACACAACTTGAATTAAAAGCCCCCTATTTTGCTAGATATTGTATTTTTTCATAGTCCAAATTAAAAACCCCCTATTTTCACTGATTGGCAATATATTGTACCCTCATTTTTTAGATATTAAACCCCCCAATATGAATGCATGTGATATAATTTTTCCTATGTAGTGAAGCCCCCTATGAATAAATGATTACAATGAAAGAAGAATCATTGTGATAAGGAGAAAGAAACCCTAGATCAAACCTTAGGTGACCATTATATTGCATTATAAAAAGTATCCTCATTCCATGCAATGAGATAACATAACCTAAAATTAACTCAATCTAATAATAGAGAAATTACTAAGGTCAACTCAAGTGAATAAAGTAATATGGACCTAATAATTAATATATAATTAATTAATTTTTAGGTGATTACCTATATATTTCAAAATATCTATAGATCTAGACTTAAGGATTCATTCAAGATAACCCTACCTACACTTTCTATAAAAGTATTAATAAAAAAATTATCTTTCAAAAATCTTTAATCTTTTCAAAATTATTATCCTTTAATTACCTTTTTACACGCTTCATTCTCTTCTAGATAGCTAAAATTTAGCGTAAATACAAATCTAATATTTTTGGGAGATGAAATAAATATTAATTGCTAACTTTTCTGTTGTAGATTCATTGAAAATTTGAGCATACTTAATCCCATTGTCCTCATCTTGTCTATTTACATTTAATTTTTTCCTAGACTAATATAGGAATTTGAAATGATTTCAAAAATATTTCTAGAGAAAGTCTCTCATTCAATAGTTGATTTTTTCAATGATACTTTTAAGAGTAGGTAGAAAGAAAGAAGAAATAAATTGAAATAGCATAAATATATATTTTTAAAAGGAGCCAACCTCATAAAAAATGAGTGGCAAATTCATTTCCAACCATAAAATAATTTTATAAATTCATTCGAAATCATATTTTATGTTGATTTTTCTGTACTTTTAGTAAGAAGAAGAAAACTAAGATAGGAATTAGGAAAAGAAAAATTCCGTAAAGAAATAAAATAAGATAGGAATTAAGGAAAGAACATTTTGATAAAGACAAAAATCTATAAAGAGAATCTTTTTCCATTTTATTAATACTGGGGAATGAGATTTTAGATTTTGATCTATAATCTTATTTATAATTTGGTAAAATATATTTAATTCTTATAAATTCTTTAATGGAAAGTAAAGAAAAAACATGGTGTTATTCATCATTTTTTATGAATAAAATCATTATTTGTTGATGAAAATATAAGATCTTGTAAGGATACTTTGATTGTGAGAGAATTTATAGATCTTCAACAAACTCAACCATGTAATAAACAAGTATGGAAATATATATTTTTTTTACATATGACCTTGAGAGTAACAAAAGAATCCTTCTATAGATTAATTAACTAGAAAACACACTTTGGTGTGCAATGGGTACAACGAAGAAGTGTGGAACGTTAATAAGTGAAAAAATTGGTGTTTTTTGCATACAACTATTTAGTGTGTAAGATCAAGTGGTAGGTCATTTAAAAAATGATGTTGTGTGTGCAGATCTAATGTCTCAATCTAGAACTGATAGCTTAAAATAAACTATGTATCTTGTTAAAGGGGTCAAAACATGACTAAAACAAAACTTTGAATCATGAAGATACCATGGTTTCATTACCAACAGGATCATGTTTGTTTGCAATAGGTGGAGATAAAGAGGAAAAAATGGATGGAGATGAAAGGAGATAAATATAAAGGAGAGAGTAGAGAGATATATGTCTTTGTGAAAAGTGGAATAACAGTCTGCAAGCTATAAGACACAACACTTCAATTAAGTCATTGCATGTATGGTTAGATGGATATAAGCATGAATAATAAAATCATAACAAATCAACTCATTGACTTCTAAAATATGCAAGTATAGACTTGCTATTAGATTTGTATCAGCAATACCAGTGACTAGACTACACCAAGATGAAGGATTTAATCTATATGAGCATGATATTAAGCTAAATGGATGCAAGATTATGATAGATGGATGAATATATAGTAAGCTATATGAATTCAAGCAATCATGAGTAAAATAAATATGCAAAAAGCTCAACTAAGATGCAATAATCTCAAAAAGCAAGCACAATATCTTCAATGAATCTAGAGAAAAAACTGTATAATAACAATAAATCTTCAGGGTCTTTTGAATGAGAGATTAAGGTTGAATTTATAGAGAATCACAAGAGAGATCAAGAAAAAGCACAATTTAGGATTAATTGAAATAATTGAGAAATCAGATTCAATTAACCTTGAGATACCAATTATAGTTTGATTGAGATGCATTCAGATTATAAGTTTGAGTTGCATTGGTGATAAGAATTAATTAATTCCATGCACTTAAGATAGAAAAAGGTAATTTCATGCATATCTTTGATTTATTCAAGAAAAAGAGTCTTTTTAATGCAACTAAACTTCTTTTCTCAAAAGCTTTGAGTTCCAATTTTAGAGAATGATTAATAATTCAATTAATTGCTTTTCTGATTTCAAGTTCTCAATTTAAAAGAAGAAATAATATCTCAAGTTTGATTTCTCTCTCAATTCAATTCTTTTATTTTATTTTCAATTTAACTTTCTTTGTGATTAATTCCTCTTTTGTAATAAATTAATTCCTTTTTTTTATGATTAATGGAAAATTTATTAATTAATTAAATATGCTAGGATATTTAATAAATTAAATAGGATAATTGATCAAAATGATTTTCTTGAAATGATTCAATTAATTAAATAAATATTTAATTAATATAGAATAATTGATTTACCATGTGACATTAATGATTGAAGGATTAATTAATTGAGTGCTCAATATTGATTTAATTGTCTTTGGTTAGCACCTTGGTGATGTTATCGAGATTAGGGGCCCATGGTTTAGATGACCATTTTTAGGGTATTACATTTGCCCCTCTTTGAATTAATGTGCGAGTAGCGCGTTGGTTCGCAGAATAGTTGATGTCTAAGAAATACCAATTTTGAACTTCATTGATCATGAACCAAATGAAGAGTGAGGTGTTTAGCTTGATTTGAAGCGATGAAGTTGAACAGAGATGATTAAAGCGAAGCCAATCCTGAACTTGATTGAACTAGGACCAATGAAGAGCAAAGATACCGAACTTGAACTTGATTGATCAAGAAGCGGATCTTACTGATCTAGAACTTGATTGAACTAGACACAATGGGTGAAGATAAAATCGATCTTGAACTTGATGGATCAAGATATGATGAGCGAAGATAAACTATCCATCTTGATTTGATGCAATGAAACTGAACACCTTCTTACATTGAGCGTGTGATCAAAGATACTCTTTAAACTTTTGATTGAGTTTAAACGAATAATCAGCTTGATGAAAAGCAATGAAACTAATTAACGTTAAGAGACTAATTCAGATAAAGATAATATCAGCTTGAATTGAAGCAATGAAACTGATATTCCCCTAGCGATTGATTTGATTCAGACGATCAAGAGATCTTAACTTGATATGAAGCGACGAAGCTAAGATGCCCTTAGTGATAAGGTCTTGTTTAATTTTCTTTAGTTGAAAATATTTTTGCTCGACTTTTGATGAAGATTTGAAAATTTTCCCGAAATTGAAGATGTGAGGTTATAAGGTCACGAGTATGCCCCCTTAGGAGCGAAATCAAAAGATAGCGAGAGTACATGATTTTAGGCAATTGTTGGCAATGATAATTATTTGAGCACAAAGGTTGAGTCAGAGGAATCTTTGAAGATTTATTGATGATTAATGATAAATTGAGTGCAAATTGAAGAAAGATTGAGAATTTGATGAAAGCGCTAAGTGATGCAAGTTATTCGAAATTGACTAGAAGAAGGATCTCATATTTTGATTTTGATCCCAAAAATAGAATCAGGATGGGCAAATTAGCTAAGGGTACAATTTTCATGTCCATTAGAGCAAGTTGAAAAATTAGGTTTTTAGCTATATAAAGGGTCCAAGTGTCATTTTCAATTCATTTAATCCCCCAAGTTTGAAAATTCAAAAATCCTTTTGCGAAGGAAAAACAGTCATTTTGATCCAGGAGCATCAATTCGAGTGCCAAAGACGACATAATTGACCTCGGAACTATGAGCCAATGGTAAGAGTCTAATCTTAAGCATCTTTATTATCTCAATTTTGAATTTTTTTGTTGATTTTTTGAATTTTTGACATGTAAAAGTTGGTCGTTTTCATTTTATCTTGCCAAATGACATTTTATCTCATATGAGACACTATTCTCTTGTGATTTATCCTTTTAGCCCATTAGTTTTGTTGTGCGAGACACCCCCTTATGTCGTAAGAAACGTTGCTTGGTAGACCATTTTGTCATTCGAATGCTTGTTTTGTGTCGTATTAGAGTCTTTTGTTGTTCTAGAGCTATTCCTGACTTGTACAAGTTTCTGTCTACTCTATGCAATGCCATATGAAAAACAGTGAGCATTTTTAAGGGTCAAAACATGAAAATTTTATTTTGCAATTGATTATTTTGGATTTGTGTGATGTTTAAGTTGTCTTATAGCATAATTTGAAATATTTTTTGATGCTCTATTGTTTGATTCTTGTAGGTTTGACTACCACATGTTCTTTTCAAATGTGTCTATCCACCGATGATGAGGCTAGTGCATGAGTTATTAGATATTAATAGAGCACATATTGACTTGTGCGGATTTACCCACCTTTTACAGATGCCAGATATCAATATGAATCACGGGATGCTCACAACACTTGTGGAGAGATTTCACTCTAAGCATAACATGTTTCATTTGCCAATTGGGAAGATGATGATCACTCCCAAGGATGTATATAGGATTCTCAGGATTCCATTCGCTAGGGATAAGGTGGATTATGATTCGGCACAGTGCCCTGGACTGCTAGCTCTGAGGCAAATTTTTCATGATGCAGACATCCTTACATGGTCTATCAATTGGGATGACATGATGGCCAGGTACAGTGAGCAGTTTCCACTGGGTTATGTCCTAGCAGGATTCATCGATTGTTTCCTTATGCTAGACAAGGGACAACAGGGTTTCTTATGCGACTGGGGTAGGATGTTGGAGAGACTGTTGGATCACCCTCAAAGATTAGGATGGGGTTCTTGTATTTTGGCACACATGTATCGTGAGATGCATGAGATTGTCTATAGAGAGGGGAAGAGCATAGCAGCAGGGGTTTTGATTTTGCAAGTATGGGACCTGGAGCACATTGTAGTGTGTAGACATATTGTGGATGGTGCTAGAGATCCACAATAGCCCATTGTTTACAGATACTCTAGATACATTACTCAGTCCCATTTGGGCAAGACAGAGTACTGGAGACAATAGCTAGATGATTTGATAGTTGTCATATGGAGACCATACAAGGGTCTGGAGCCTTGGGATGACTGGAGAACTATGCGCAAAGATCTAGTCATGACTCATCCTCTCATCGACAAATCAGTGATAGTCATCAAGCACTTTTTTTTTACTCGGGTGATGAGGCGGTATGGTACGCCTCAGGGGATCTCACAGGATTTTATTACATATGCTTGTTATGCAGGTGAGGAGAGGCGAGGATGGGGGCCTAGGTTATCATATGCCTTGGGCATGCAAGAGTTGACAGGATTGTCACGGCTTAGGTGGGATTACCTGAGTGATATTGCAAATGTGGGGGTATTGCCCCAGTACAGGGATTGGTTCCAGCAATATCCATTCCCTAGATTCACAGAGCCATTAGATCAGACACCTCTCATAAAGGAGGTTGAGGATGACATCCCTGTGCAGGTACAGGGATAGAGGTAGGGACGGAGAGCAGAGGCTCTGAGGTGGGTAGGTGGTGATCCTAGTGCTAGCAGTAGTAGGGTATCCATTGGGAGGAGACATTAGCAGAGAGGAGAGGGTGGATCCCTAGGGGCTATTGGTGTCAAATTGAGTGGAGCTAGGGTGGTGGAGGGTGGAGGAGAGGAGGAGTGGGTAGCTCCCAGGAAGGTGAGGCAGAGGAGAGATGAGTAGGGGGAGCTGAAGGTGGAGATGGAGTAAGAGATGGAGGCGGAGAGCTTGTGAAAGAGCAGGGGGAGCTGATGCAGCAAGATCGATGAGAGCGCAATTGGAAGGTCTATAGTCATAGTTGACAGTGGCTCAAACACAACTGGAAAAGTGGGACCGACTATTGGCGGATGTTAGGGTGGAGTGAGATACTCTCCAACGAGAGGTTTTGCATCAGACCAGTCGAGCGGCCTATTACATTGCAACATATAGCATAGTAGTCTCTGTAGCACAACAGGTTGTTCCATATTCTTAGTATATAGCTCGATCTGGGGGAGCTCGGGCACCTCGTTAGGATCCTAGTCAGTAGGCTCCACCTCCTCCACCACCTAGCAATGAGGGAGAGACAGAGAGCTAGATGTTTTGTAGCTCTTAGATTTTGTGTAGAGACCCCATTTTTCGTAACCCTTACGATTCTTGCTCCAATGGGAGATTGTATATGACAGTTATATCACTTGTACCCCGAGATATTTATCATTATATATACAAGATCTTGATTTGACTTCATTGCACTTGTGTCGATCGATTTATGAGACACTTTTCTATATGCTTTATTCTATATGTATGCATATCTTTTCAGTATGGATGTATGTAATGCAAATGAATATGAATGTTTGTTTTCATTTCTTTTCATATGCAAATAAATGATGAAAATGAGTAATGCGAATTGTTTATTTTTTCTATGCAATAATATGAATGCAAATGAATGTATGAATCTATATAAAATGGTAATGCATGCAGCTAACATCTCTATACATAAGTACTCAATCAGAGAAATAATGAAAAAGAGACCACTTAGCTAAGAAATGATGATGCTTCAAACTCTCATTTAGAAGATAAAGAGACCATTGTTACCATACTGAAATCACTCTTAGTACAAAAAAATGCAGAATGAATGCAACTTAAACCTAGTCACGGGATTAGGAATGCTTAAGTTTCATCACTGAGTGTTTACAAACATAGCAGGCATATTAGAATTCCTTCCTTTTCATGTGTAATATTGTTGGTGTAAATAAATATTCATTATGGATATTATTACACTTTACTTAAGTTAACTTAGGATAATGCATCTCTTCGTAGTTTAGATTTGACACACTTAGGGAAGTGTGCACATAGGGATAGAGCTTGTAGGAGAAATTCCACCTTTTGTGGTGTTGTTTTATTGTTACACTCCACATTCAGTGGGTCATCCACCTCTTGTAGAATATTATATTATTTCTCCTATCTACCCCTAGTATTTCTTACCTACCCTTGTTTCTCATTGAGCCACATGTCATGATTGTGTGCTCGTACATCCATATGGCCTTGCCTATATAAGAAGGCCTATATTCATTGTATTGTGGAATTCAGTTGATCATTTTCATATTGATGAGAATATAGTTTTTTCTTGTCATTCTTTTGTCTCTATTTTTATACTTTTCATTCTGCCCTTGATCTTGGAAAAATCTCACATGGTATCAAAGCCATTGGGGCTTGATTGATTGGTTTTTGGAGACATCGTGGAAGACTTCTATTTTTGGATCTGAGGAACTGTGCTTTTTGGAGGCATCTTGGAGCATTTTCGACCTCACCATTGCATCTAGGAGGCCATTTCCATAAAAATCGAGTATAAATTCCACCTATTTTGGCGAAAATCGATTTTTGGGTGTGGAGGAAATTGTTTGCCCAATTCGGGCGGTACGGTACGAAATTTTCAGATTTTTTTCAAAATAAAAAATAAAAAATTTGAAAATTATTTTCTAGTTGGAAAATTTTTTTGAAAAAAAAAATAAAAATTGAAAATTATTTTTGGGATCTGTACCTTCTGCCCAGTCAGCAGCGCACAATCAGCATTTTCTTTGGAAATTTTTAGACCCCTCTCCATTGAGCAGTTTGGATTTTTGGGTCAACTTTGGAGGCCCATAACTTGCTCAATTTTGCTCCTTTTTGGGTGCATTTTTTTTTTTATTTGGGCTAATTTTGCGTGCTCTTCACATTGGTGTGGTTATTTTTTGGTTTTGGTGCATAGGATTTTCAGAATTTTCAGATTCTCTCAGCTGTACTTGTCCAATCCTCAATTTTGCAACTTCAAAGGCCTCGTTTGAGTTCATATGACCTCCTTTTCAGGTGCCATTTTTTTTTAAAGTGCATGTTTTTTCATCTACTTTCATAATCTATGATCAGATTTTAGAATTTTAAGTAGAAATTGTACTTTCAGATATTAGTCTTATTTGGCCTATTTGGTACTTGTAAATTGATTGGATCTTAGTTCAGATCTCTTGCATTATTAGTTTGAGTCTCTTTTGGCCTTATTGAGGTAGTTGTAAAATTGAAATCAAAAGTCCACTTTGTCATTTTTTGCAAGTGGCCCATTGTACATGCACTAAGTATAAAGAGCCAAACCATCACTTTTGGGAGGGTTCTTTGATTGAGTGAATTTGGGGGGGTGTCTTGTGTGATTGTGCCTCTCTTTCCTTGTGCTCTTTCATTTTTTGTTGCAATGAGTCCTCATAAATTTCCACCTTTAACTCCACATAATTATGCATCATGGAAAATTAAAGTATGGAGCAAATTAATGGAAAAAGGTCTCACGCATTACATAGATGGAACAATAACAACACCACCTGATCCTAAGGCTAATCCTAATGCTCTTGGAACTTTACGCAAGTATGTATCAGATGACCTCATCTTTCATATTGAAAAGTGTACTACAATCAAAGATGCTTGGGATATGTTTCAGAAATTGTATGGTCAAGTTGATGAAATCAGAGGTTATAAGATTGACAATGAGCTCACCAACTTGGATCCCAAGAGTTTTGATACAATCCAAGATTATGTCACCAAAGCAAATGAGCTAAGAGAAAAGCTTAAGGATTGTGGAATTGACAAAAAGGATTCTCAGTTGATATTCAACTTGTTGGACAAGCTTGCACCAGAATATGAAGCATTTGTGTCTAGCTTCCAAACTCATCATTTGGCAATGGGGAGTTCCTATGTTATGCCTTCATTTGATGCTTTCATAGAAATGTTGATATTGGAATAGTCTAAGTTGTTGAACATGGGGTTTCTCAAGTCTTCAAAGTCCAAGGCTTTGGTGGCTAATCAAGGGAATCAAGGAAGTCAAGGCAAAGATTCCAACAAGAAGAGGAAGCAATCTAACTCACAGCCACAGCAGGAAAAAGGACAATCATCCTCTCCATCACAAGGCAATTTTTCATCCTCTTCCAAAAAGGGGACACCACCTAAGAAGGATAAGCCAACTTGTGCATAGTGCAAGAAGTATGGTCATGATGAGCATCGATGCCACACAAAGAAAGTTGATGAGTTAACTAATCTTCTTAAGAAAAACAACATCAACTCGCCATCCGCCTACACAAAGAAGGATTCATCTCCTTCCTCTTCCTCATAGTCTAAGGGAAAAGGGCAAGCATTTGTGGCTACAACAAGTTCTTCACAGCAATGGATACTTGACTCAGGTGCCTCATATCACATGGGTTCTACAAAGGAGCAGTTTTCTTCATTGGAGCCATCTAAGGTACCTCACATTTACATAGGTGATGATACACAAGTAGAGGTTGAAGGGAAAGGTTCAGTTGACATGGATGATGGAACTTTTGAGAATGTTCTCTATGTTCCTAAATTGTCTACCAACCTTCTCTCTATGTACCAAATCAATAACTATGGGAATGGGAAAAAGGTTGAGTTTACACCAGATTCAATTGTGGTAAAGGAACTTGATGATGATGCCTTGGTAGCAGTGGGACAAGTCAATAACAACTCAAGGCTTTATTCATTCTCCCACTTTGTGCCAAGTTCACCTTCTAGGGCCTTGCTTACTCATTCAAATTCATAAAGTAAGCTATGGCATGAGTGGTTTGGTCACCTCAACTACCGCTATCTTCAGCAGCTCAGTAGTAAAGACATGGTCACAAGTCTACCTCAAATCAATTTTTCAGAGGGTGTATGTTCAGGTTGTTCCATGGGCAAGCATCCCGAGGAAAAGTTTGATTAAGGGAAAGCTTGGAGAGATTTGGAAGTTCTTCAACTTGTTCATAGCGATGTAGCAGGTCCATTTCTAGCACCTTCATTTAGTAAGGCCCGCTATGTCCTCACCTTCATTGATGACTACTCCCACTTCACTTGGGTCTACTTTCTTATTCATAAGAGTGAAGTATTTGACAGATTTCAGGACTTCAAGACTCGTGTGGAGAAGCAATCTGGGAAAGTGGTGAAGATTCTTCGTACAGATAATGGAAGGGAATATGTGAAAAAGAGACTTGAGGATTTTTGTACATTTGAGGGGATTGATCTTTAGCATTCTATAGCATACACTCCACAGCAGAACGGAGTTGCAGAATGCAAGAATAGAACTCTCAAAGAAGTGGCTAGCTGTATGAGTCATGCACGTTCTCTTGATCCTGCTTTTTGGGCTGAGGCTATTAGTTGTGCCACACACATCCAGAATCGGGTTCCTCACAAATCTTTGCAAGGTATTACTCCTTTTGAGGCTTGGGCTAGTAGGAAACCGATTGTGAGACATTTCAGAGTCTTTGGGTGTCCAGCATGGGCTTGCATACCTCCACAAAAATGCAAGGCATTGGAACCTTAGAGTCGGCCTTGCATATTTGTTGGATATCCTGAGGCTGTTAAAGCATATAGATTGATGGATCCTAAGACACATGAGGTGTTCATTGAGAGGAGTGTTCACTTTGAGGAAAGCTCTCCTAGCTGAGCCTCTCTACCTCCTCCACCTTCCTCCATTGTGGATAGTGATGTTAGTGATTTAGATGATGAGACTCCTTCGGTTACACCTCCGTAGGGTCCACTTGTAGTTGAGGAGCCTTGTTCTCCACCTCCACCTAGACCTCGTTGGGCTCAACAGACACTTGAGTCTGCAGGTTCTCTTGTTGGGGATCCTTTAGATACATGGAGAACTCGATCACAGCATCAGGATCTTCCACATGCATTCATTGCTACCGCTTCCGATCCACAGACATTTTGGGAAGCATCAAGGGTTCCTGAGTGGGACCAAGCTATGGAGGAAGAGTATAGTTCCTTGATGAGGAACAACACATGGGATTTAATCCATCTCCCTAAGGGGAGAAAGATGGTTCAATGTAAGTGGATCTATCAGACCAAGTATGCAGTGGATGGTAGTGTGGATAACTATAAGGCTTGGCTTGTTGCGAAAGGTTTCTCCCAGGTAGCAGGTGTTGACTATACTGAGATCTTTGCACCCGTAGCCAAGATGAACTTCATTCGCTTGACACTTGCTATTATTGCAGCTCATGGTTGGGTTGTACATTAGATGGATGTGAAGAGTGCTTTTCTTCATGGTGATCTTGATGAGGAGATTTATATGGAGTAGCCACAGGGTTTCATCTAGGATACTTCCTTGGTTTGTAGACTAAGGAAATCTCTCTATGGCCTTAAGCAGGCCCCCAGGGCTTGGTATGCCAAGATGGATTCCTTTCTTCTCTCAGCAGGGTTCACTAGGTGTCATTCTGATCCGAATGTCTATATTTTGCGATAGGATGACTCTCACTTGATACTTGTGCTCTATGTTGATGATTTGATAATTATAGGGAGTACCACATCCATCATTAGCAAGGTCAAATCTGCTTTGCATGATAGCTTTGCTATGACTGACTTGGGTCTTTTGCACTACTTTCTTGGGATAGAGATTTCACAGTCACCTTCTAGGATTACACTATCGCAGCCCAAGTATGCTCTTGATCTACTTGCACGCTTTCATACAATTCATTGTAAGCCTGCCTCGACTCCCTTTTGTTTAGGAGTCAAGCTTGAGGCTCAGTGTTCTTCTCCACCAGTTGATGTCACTTTGTATTGTCAGCTTGTGGGTAGTCTCATCTACTTGACCTATACATGCCCTAATATTTCATTTGCAGTTGGCATGGTTTCTTGCTTCATGCAAGAACCACATGAGCTTCATTAGAAAGCCGCCAAATGCATCCTCCATCACATCCAGGGTACACATCACTATGGGATTCACTATGCAGCAGGAACAGGACTTCGCCTGGTTGGTTACACAGACTCCGATTGGGCTGGCGATCTTGATGATCGTAAGTCTACTTCTGGTTACAGTTTTCACCTTGGTTCAGGCCCCATTTGTTGGCAAAGCAAGAAGCAGCATGCTATTGCTCTTTCTTCGACTGAGGCTGAGTATCAAGGCACTATTAATGCAACGACTGAGACCATTTGGCTTCAGCAGATTCTCACAGAGTTTGGGTTCACCACTCCACGACCGACAGTTCTACATTGTGACAATCAGAGTGCTATTGTTATCTCTAAGAACCCGATCCAGCACCAGTGGACCAAACACATCGAGATTCATATGCACTATATCCAAGAGCTGATTCAGGAGCAGGTCATTGATTTGCAATATTGTCCTACAGTGGAGCAGGTTGCAGACATATTCACCAAACCTTTCACCAAGAGAAAGTTCCAGCAGTTGTGAGCTCTCTTGGGGGTGCGGGATGTGTCATTAGGGGGAGTCAGCTGACTTCTCCTTCCTCTCTTATGGGGGAACTTTTTCCTCTTTGAGGTTTTGTCCTTCTTCTTTGAGACTCTTTTGTACATTCATCTCTCTTTTGGTGGGGAGTTTTTTCCCATTGGGTTTTCTCCCTTTCTCCATTTGTGAGAGATTACATTGCATAGTTTTTCTTGCATTTGCATATTGTACATGGGTACCTATCATGGCCTAGTAGCCGGGACCCATCTTGCATTGTTGACTTGAGTCTTCATTCCCCTAAGTTGCACTTAAGCGGGGGTGTTGGTGTAAATAAATATTCATTATGGATATTATTACACTTTACTTAAGTTAACTTAGGATAATGCATCTCTTCGTAGTTTAGATTTGAGACACTTAGGGAAGTGTGCACATAGGGATAGGGCTTGTAGGAGAAATTCCACCTTTTGTGGTGTTGTTTTGTTGTTACACTCCACATTCGGTGGGTCATCCACCTCTTGTGGAATATTATATTATTTCTCCTACCTACCCCTAGTATTTCTTACCTACCCTTGTTTCTCATTGAGCCACATGTCATGATTGTGTGCTCGTACATCCATATGGCCTTGCCTATATAAGAAGGCCTATATTCATTGTATTGTGGAATCCAGTTGATCATTTTCATATTGATGAGAATACAGTTTGTTCTTGTCATTCTTTTGTCTCTATTTTTATACTTTTCATTGTGCCCTTGATCTTGGAAAAATCTCACAAATATTAATTATCTTGTCCTCAATGACCCTTTTTCATTCATATCCTTGGATAGATTACGCAAGCATCCAAATTGTACATTAAAGAAATTTCCTCAAAACAGACAAAGAAATGATGAGAACCTCCCTGTAGCATATCAATAAGCGGAGTCGAGGTATGTGTGGCAATTTCACCTTAATGTGAAGGCACTTATCACAAACACCCAGCTGATTAGATGTTTCCAGATCATTGAAATCATTCCTACAAGCAGAAAACAAAGAAAATATT
Organism: Cryptomeria japonica; assembly: GCF_030272615.1. Taxonomy (NCBI): domain Eukaryota; kingdom Viridiplantae; phylum Streptophyta; class Pinopsida; order Cupressales; family Cupressaceae; genus Cryptomeria; species Cryptomeria japonica. The sequence continues at coordinate 674,173,763 of NC_081412.1, forward strand.
ATGCCCCCAATCCTTTCTCCTCTTAGTCAAGATAGACTTCCTCGAGTTACTCAGAGGGATAATAATCAAAAATCAATATAAAAGACAGCACACAAAGAAAATTTCATGCATATATCAATATAAAAATCAGTAATGTTGTTTTGCTTGTGTACTCAGTGATAAAACTCTTCAGTAGTTAGGAGACAGGTGTCTAACTCAGAGTGGATGACCAAGTTTCACTGATAGAAATATGGCTTGGTTGATACTGCTTAGGACATGTAATATGCTCAGTCAATTACCCTAAGACTAGGACATTGATCAGTTTCAAGCCATGAGGGTTCCAATGAACTAGGATGTCACAAAAGTGACTAAAATATATGTAAAAGTGAAAACAAAGATGCATGAAAGCGGGAATGCCAATGTTGCATTGATAGATGGAGCGCTTGAGTACAAGAGGTGCCTACTTTCCAAGTTTTTGCCTACTTGGCAAAGATTTTTTTTTTACCAAAGTGCTTGTTTACCAGGTTTTCACCAAGGCATTTTATCTCTTTTTTCCTTTTTTAAGATTTTTAGAATTTTTAGAATTTTTTCAGGACTTTTTCAGATGTACAGGTTGCTAGAGCAGAGAATGCTAAGTGAAAAATTTCTTCAAGTGGATGGTGTTGATTGGTTCACGGAGTTGTTCTCCTTCCAATGTTGAGAGCTGATAGGTACTAGAGCCAAAGACTAGAATAACAATGTAGGGACCCAACCAGTTGGGTTCAAACTTCCCTTTGTTGTCTTGAAACTGTTGATTTTTAGGATTTTCTCTCAGAACTAGGTCACCAAACCTGAAATTCTCATTGTCGAACCTTCTTTTTATATCCTCTAGACATTCTCTTTTGATGCACTCTTAGATGATCAAATACCACTTGCCGACATATATCCAGCAACTCAAGTTCTTGCAATCTAGATATTCTATAGTCTTCATCAGTAACAAGAACTTGCAAAGAAACTCTTAAAGATGGTATTTCTACTTTAATAGGTAATACTGCTTCGGATCCATACACCAAAGAAAAAGGTGTAGCCCCAGTAGGTGTTCTGATACTTATTCAATAAGCCTATAATGCAGGATTGAGCTACAAATGCCAATCCTTCCCGGATTTGTTTACTATTCTGTGTAAGATAGTCAGTAGGTTTCTTTTAGATGCTTCAGCTTGTCCATTAACTTGAGGGTAATATATGGATGAACAGTGTTGTTTGATTTTAAATTTTTCACACATCTCATCTAGATCTTTATTCTTGGATTGTCCTCCATTGTCGATCACAATAGATGAAGGTATACCATACCTGCAAATGATATGGTTTAGGATTAACAGAGCTACTTGTTTACCGGTCACTTTGATGAGCAGAACCACTTCTACCCACATAGTGAAGTACTCAGTGGAAGTTATAATAAACTTGTGTATATTAGATGATACAGGATATATTTGGCCAATGAGATCAAACGCCCATTGCTGAAAAGGCCAATGTGTGATGAAGGGTATGAGATCCCTAGTAGGAGCATGTATGAGATTCCCATGTAGCTAACAATTCTCACAAGTTTTAGAAAACTTTATAACATCTTTCTTCATGTTTGGCCAGTAGTAGCTAGCCCTTACTACTTTCTGAGATAAAGTTAGAACATTCAAATGAGATCCACAAATACCTTCATGGACTTCCAATAACGCATGTTGGGACTCTTCAGTTTCTAGACACCTAAGAAAAGTACTATCCAAACCTCTCCTAAATAGATCGTTAGTGATGATGATGTACTATGAAGCATTTCGGGTTAGGTTCTTTTTTTCATTATAGGTAATATTTTCAGGGATAATTTGGTCACATAGATAAGAGTAAATGTGGATGTAACGAGATGAGTCATGTCCAATCATAGAATAGACCATTTGGGTCTTAGGAGAATCATAGTCAGGGTAATGTAACTCTTCCACCAAGAATACAAAGTGAAAATTAGATTCTTGCAACTCTGGTATGGATGCAAAGGTGGCCATAGCATTTGCTGCTCTGTTTGCTAATCTAGGGATCTATTGAAATGATACAAAAGCAAAATGCTTCTTGAGATCATCAACCATTCTCTTATAAGGCATCAGTTTCTCATCTCGAATCTGATATGTATCATTTATTTGATGATTAGTTGAGAATCTTCATAGATGTGTAATTCAACAACCTTCCATTCGATAACTAGCTTGATCTCGTTTACCGAAGCTTCATACTGTACAATGTTGTTTGTGCAATGGAAAATAATCTTGTAAGCCTTCGAGATTGAATATTTCTGAGGAGTAACAAAAATTATTCTAGCACTAGAACCATGTTGAGTGAAAGGCCCATCAAAGAACATCTTCTATGATTGTTGAGTAAGGTGCATTATTGATTCATCTGGAAATTCTATATGCAGAGGTTGAGTGTCTTCAAGTCGAGCATCGACAAGTTGATCTACAATTACCTTTCCTTTGGTGGCTTTGCATTCCACATATTCAATATCAAACTTTGTAAGAACCATGACCCATTTTGCCAATCTTCGAGTAAGTGTTGCTTTGCTGAGAAGATATTTGAGTGGATCAATCTTAGCCACTAGCTTGATGCAATGTGCTAACATGTAGTGTCTCAATTTTTGTGATGCAAATACTAATGCCAAGCATACTTTTTCTATTATAGTATAGTTCATTTCATAATACACCAAAGTTCTGCTGATATAATATATAGCTCTCTCTTTTTTATTTTCATCTTGTTGTGCCAGAAGTGCCCCCAATGATGATTCAGTAGCTGATATGTATAAAATCAATGGTTTGCCCTAAATTGGCGGCATCAATATTGGTGGATTAGACAAGTATTCCTTGATTTTCTGAAGGTGTTGTTCACATTCTTGAGCCCATTTGTATATTACTCCTTTCCTCAATACTTTTGTGAAAGGTTGAGCTTTGTCTACTAGCTAAGAAATAAAACGTCTGATTGATTAGAGACGTCCCTGTAAACTTCTCATTTGAGTGATGTTCTTCAGAGGTGGTATTTCCATTATAGCTTGGACCTTCTCGGGATCAACCTCAATTCCCTTCTTTGAAATGATGTAGCCAAGTAATTTCCCTGATGTTACCCCGAATGTACACTTTTTTTGGATTTAGCTAGAGTTTGAATTTTTTCATTCTATCTAGTATGAGGCCTAGCTCTTGAATATGCATGGATCTCTTCATATTCTTTACTAAGGTGTCATCAACATAGTCTTCCATGTTTTTATGCATCATGTCATGAAATATAGTAGTTACAGCCCTTTGGTAAGTTGCTCTTGCATTCTTTAGCCCAAATGGCATGACGTTCTAGCAAAAGGTTCCCCATGCATAGGTGAAAGATGTTTTTTCTTGATCCTCGGGAGCTAATTTGATCTGATTATAACTGGAGAATCCATCCATTAGTGAGTATATCTCATACCCAACAGTCATATTGACTTTCATATCAATGTTTGGCAATGGAAATTCATCCTTCGAACAAGCTTTGTTGAGATATCTGAAGTTTGTGCAAACCCTAATAGATTTGTCTACCTTTGACACAAGTACTATGTTTGAAATCCATTATGCTTTGTCTATAGCTCTAATAAATCCAGCTTTTAGTAGTTTTTCTAGCTTAGCCTTGACTAGCAATGCCACGTGAGGGTGCATCTTACGAAGTTTTTGCTTGACTGGTTTAACTCCTAGTATGATAGAAAGTTGGTGCATGATAAGATAAGATCAGGATCCAGGCCTGGCATGTCAAAGTATGTCCATGCAAAATTGATCTTCTTTTCTGAAAAGAGATTAGTGAAATCTTTCAATTCTTCTGCTGATAGTGATTGAGCTAACTGAATGATGTGTGGTGTCTCTTGACTCCTAATGTTCACTGGCTGAGTTGCCTCGATCAATATAGAAGACCTCTCTTGGAAGTGACTTGGCAGCATATCAAGTATCTCACCTTCAGGCGCCTCAAAGAGGTTTTCACCCTTAGGTATGTCCTTTATTTTCTCTTTTTTAGATTCTGACACCGCCACAATGTGGTTTTCGCCATCAGATCTTTTATTTTTATTTTTCAATTTAACTCTTTCTTTGTGATTAATTCCTCTTTTGTAATAAATTAATTCCTTTTTTTAATGATTAATGGAAAATTTATTAATTAATTAAATATGCTAGGATATTTAATAAATTAAATAGGATAATTGATCAAAATGATTTTCTTGAAATGAATCAATTAATTAAATAAATATTTAATTAATATAGAATAATTGATTTGCCATGTGACATTAATGACTGAAGGATTCATTAATTGAGTTCTCAAGATTGATTTAATTGTGTTTGGTTAGGACCTTGGTGGTGTTGTCAAGAATAGGGGCCCATGGTTTAGATGACCATTTTTAGGGTATTACAATATAAATGGAGGGATTGATATCAAGAGAGGGAGAGAGGGAGAAATGGGGATAGAAAGGAGAGATAGAGAAATAAATATAACTTGGAAAAAATTATGGGTGATATATATATATAAAGGGAGAGATAGAAGGACAGAGGAAGAGGGATAGGTAAAAATAGGGATAGAAAGAGGGAGAAAATAGAGAAGAGAGAGAAGTAGAGAGATATAAAAGGAGGGAGTTATATCAAGACAGGGAGAGACCTAGAGTGATGGAGATAAATAGAGAGAGATGAGGATAGAAACAAGAGACAGATAAATAAATATAACTTGGAAAAGATTTAGGGTGAGAGAGAGGGAGATAAATATATACAAAGGGAGAGATGGAAGGAGAGAGGAAGAGGGAGAGATAAATAGAGATAGAAAGAGGGAGACAATGAAACACTCAAGAGATGGACACATAGAAATATGAAGATATTGGAAGTGATATATAGAGAGAGGTAGAAGGATATAGAGAGAGTAGGAGAGATGGAATTAATAAAAAAGAGATAGAGATAGAGATATAGATAGAGAGGAAGAGGGGGAGATGGGAAGATATAGCTAGAGGGAGCAAGAGAGAGGATAAGGAGGTAATATAGAGGTAAAGGAGGTTAGAGAGAAAAAGAGAGTGGGGAGAGATAGAGCTAGAGATAGGGAGGGAGAAACAAGGACTGTGTGTGAAAATGTGAGACATGTTGAGATAGAAATGGGGAGGAGTAACAAGGGTTGTGTGAGCAAGAAAGAGAGAGATAGATAGATGATAGAGAAATAATGAGATAAAAAAACCAAGAGTGACACAAATATATGGAGAGAGAGTGAGAGAGCGAGTGATAAAGAGAGAGAGATTTCTATATGGAGAGGGAGATGGAGAGGAAGATAGAGAGATAGAAAGAGATATAGAGATAAATTAAATGTATTATATATATTAAAATCAAAATTCAAAATATACTTGTTCTACAATAAATTAAAATTTTTAACATAAAATTAGTAATTATAAATTAATTTTATTCTAATGAAATTTAACTATTATTCATGAGCATGTGGATACTAGGGCACCTCCCCAAGAAACCCTTGTTAATCAAGATACTCATGGCCAGGTCAATGCACAACCTTCCTTCCCAGACCTCAATGCTCTACCAAGAATGCATGCTACAAATGAAGTTGATGATGCAACAAGTACTTCTTTCCTGCCGCCTGCACAAGAAATTGGTGCACCTCAGGAAAATCATAGAGAGAATGAGGTTGAATTGCAAGAAATGGAGGAGTAGAGCATAGATGGGTATGTGTAGGATCATGGTGGGGTAAACAGGTCCTTAAGTGGCAATGAGAATTAGAAAACAAAGATAGGGAACTTGACATAAAAATTTGAATAAGCTACCAACATTATTTCAAAAATATGTAACAATAGAATTTGTAGCAAATTGAAGTTAGTTTCTAAGATGCCAGTTTTTTTTCTAAAAAAAATAAATCTGTTTGACTAAAATTTGAAATTTCAATGTAGTGGTACACAACTTTCAAGAAAAAGATAAGAAGCGGGTGTCTGTCTAACCACCCTAATCACAATCAAATCATAATTTTTTTTATAATATTTTAGTTATAAGTAGGAGACTTGTGTCCAAATGTGACACATATTTTTTTGTATTTTTTAAAATAGTAAATTAATTATGATTTGTTTACTACAACTTTTTAAAAATATAAAAGACTCGCATGTCTAACCACCATAACTTGGTCAAAACTTTATGAGATTTTTTTTTTTTTTAATCCTATATTATATGAAGCATAGAATGTGACACATATTTCACATTCAAAAAATGTGATATTGTTTGAAAGTTATAGATATTTTTCAATTAGTCTATCAATCAAAACTTTAGTCAAATATCGCCACTTTTTGGCCCTCGGTGATCCTGCACATACCGAGATAGTCAATTCATATTTTTGTTGATACTTTGGTAAAGGATGAATAATTATCTCTTTACGACTATATTCGACTTCAGCTATTACGAGTTGGCCATTTTGTTATGTAACTATTCAAGAATATTCTTTGGGATAATTTATGACCATCCTAAAATAAGTAAATTTTGGCATTGTATAAAGGAAATGTAAAATTAGTAGTTAGGTTAGAAATAGAAAACATTATAGGCAGTTTGGATAAGGTTTTGAAGACTTGATATAATTCAAGATATAACCAGAGGTTTTCTTTCTAATTCTTTCCTAGCAGTATGCTCTTTGAACCAAATTTTGTACAATTATGTTATATTAATATATATTAGTGGTTCGCCACTTTTGCAAAAAAAAAACTTTTAATTATTATTTGTAATTTCATAGAAAGACATAAATAATTAAAAATATATTTTAAACTTGCATATAAATTAAAAATTAAAATACAATTAACTAAATGCAAAGTTGAATATGCTCAAAGAAATGAAGTTAAGCCCTTACCGGCCCTTAAAAGTAAAAGTAACCCCAAATCCTTGACTAGTCCTAATGTGCATGTTGTGTCTAATACAAAAATTGAAGATGAGAGGATGTCAGATGAGATGGTTATGGACTAGCGTGACCTTCAAGGGCTGGAAGATGAGCTAGAGTATAGGCCCTCTGATGAAGAGGATCCCCCCTTGAAGGTCACTCCTCGCACTAATAGGAGCAAAAAGTGTAAACCCCCCTGTAAAGGCAGCCAAAAAGAACAAAACCCCTCTTCCCTAGGAGACAAGTAATGATAGCTTTAAAAAGAAAAAGGTGGGGAAGTATGTAGATCTTAATGATAACGGGAATAAGGAGATTAATTTGGATATCACCCTCAACTTGGACCAGGTGGACCCTAATAATAGTAAAAGTGATACAGTGGATATTGACATGTTATTGGCTAACTCCACTTCTGGTCAGGAGAAGTGCTTTCATTGGGTGATTAGTGAAATATTCATCCTCAAATAGGGAATAAATGGTATTATTAATACCTTCATTGAGACCCTAATTCCTAATAGATAAGCTCCTAAAATGACCCATAAATTGACTGTAGATATTAAAGTCATGAAAATAGAGCACGAATCTAGAATTGCCAGTTTGAAGAAAGAATTGGTAGACATTAAGGGTAGTCTCAAGAATTTGGTTGAGATAAGTAAAAAAGCTATGAATAACATTGTTGAAGGCCTCAAAAAGATGAATGAGAAAATTATAATCCATAAAGCTCAATCGATCAATAGTATTCTGAAGGTGCAGGCTTCTATAGGCCTATCTACTAGGACCAAGTGTAGGAATAAAGAGAAAAGTACCACAAGGAGCATCATGGAGGAGTTGGAAGACATCAATAAGAACTTCATTGAGAAAAAATATGAGCTCTTAGGAGCTTTTGTTTACCTTTATGTTGGTTTGCCGGAGTACTTAGTGTTGTTTTTTAGTTGGGCTCTATGGGGTTTTGCCCCTATTTATTTTTCTATTTGGTTGTTGGTTCTAGACTTTATCACTATTATTTTTCTTTTTCTATACTTGGATTTGGGTTTCAAGTCCCTATAAAACCCATTTTATCTTAATCAAATATTTTGTTTGTTGTCTAAGAGAAACATGTCAAAGATGAGCTAACTTATTTGCAATGTAAACTTATTAATGATGAAGATTTGCATGATCAATGGTGACTTCAATTGTAGTTAAAGCCATTCAAGATTAAAGTCTTCAATTCAAGATTTGCTTTTACTATTCTTAGTTTCTCATCTTCCTTGTAATAAACCTGTAGTTGCATGTGCAACATGTTAGGAAATAATGCTTTAAATCCACATTCTAATAATCTATTTCCTACATAACCCATGAGTGAAAAGTATGCATACAAGCTTAGAGAATCACCATAATGCAAAGATCAAAATAGACAAGCCAAACGATAACACAAGATATATCCTGGGAAAACCCTCATGAGGGAAAAACCTAGCCTCCAAAAGTATCCATACTCCATTATGTTAATCAACCATAAAGCAACATAGTTTTGCAAAGAATACCTCTGAATCATCAAGACCTCCAATGCATTCCCATTTGTCAAAGCATGAATCCACACATCACATGCCATGCTTCACAAATGCAAACCTCCAAAGGACTCAATACAATGAATGCCCAAAACTACCAGCCAACCATAACCACTAAATATGTGCTTGTGTATATAGACCGAAGCTCACACAAAAACAACTAGTGGTAAATTAAAACCATGTGCTAACTACCCTTGACCCCACATTTAATATTGGGTACTAAGTTTTCTCTTTTTAAAATATATTTCCCCAACATTAAATAAATATAATATAATAATCCCAATGTTACAATACAACTCATCAAGTGGTCTCAAGAATATTGCCAACCAAACTCTACATGTTACACACCCATGCGCAACATCAAATGAGTAAATATTACATTACATGTCACAATATAATTTTAGTTCAGTTTATTTTTAGTTCTCCTATTGATGATTAATAATTGAAATCTTTTTATCGTTGTTCTTACACATTGAACACGCATTGATAGGATTTCCTAAAATTGAAAGTATGAATACTCTAAGTTTCTCTAAGTTTCGAACTGCTAATTTTTAGCTTTTTGGATTTGGCAAGATTTTGAATAGATCTTCTATATATGTATGCTGTTATACAATAATTGTCAATGAAAATATAAAATTAGTTTGCTTTTCTTTATTTTTTCCTTTCTGTATGCATAGTTTTAAGAACAAATTTTTATTGTATGTGATGAATTTTAGTTTCTGATTTTATTTCTCATTTTTATAATCAGCATAGTGTAAGAGCTCATTGTTTGAATCCTTCAATTGGTATTAGAGCTAGGTTTGAAAAAAAATTCTATACATAGATAACAATTATTTTTTAAAGAAATTTCAATGGCAAGCAACAACAGTATACCATTGCAACTTCTATTATTTACCAGAGATAACTATGAATATTGAACCATAAGGATGAAGACTCTTTTAAAGTCTCAAGATCTTTGTGAGATAGTAGAAGTTGGATACACTGAGCCTGCAGATCAAAAAATGCTTATAATAGATTGAATCAAAATCAGTGTAATCAATTGAGAGAAGGTAAGAAGAAGGACAATTGTGCTCTCTTCAACATCCAATTAGAATTGGATATTTCAATTATTCTTTATATTGCAGGCATGACAAATTCAAAAGAGGCATGGGAGGCTTTACAAACTACATACCAAGGATTTGACAAAGTAATATTGGTAAGGCTTCAAACCTTTCGAAGGGATTTTGAGAATCTCAGGGTGAAAGAAGTTGAGTCTAAATTCATGAATACATTACTAGGACTCAAAAGATTGTTAATCGGCTTAGATATCAAAGAGAAACTATCACAAAGCAGAAAATTGTAGAGAAAATTTTAAGATCTATTCCTTCAAATTTTGATCCAATTATGATATCCATAGAAGAAATTAAAGATCTAACTACCTTCTAAGTTGCAGAATTGGTAAGTTCATTGCAGACATATGAAGAGCATATGAAGCATTATACAAAGAGCCTTGCACAAGCTTTCCAGTCTACTATTAGAATTGGAGAAAAATCTTCTAACCCTCCTTCTAACTCTAATAAATCTCAAGGAGCATCTTCTTCAAATAGAGGACGTGGCAAAAGAAGAGGAAGAGACAGTAATAGAGGAAGAGGAAGAGGATATGTGGATCATAGAAACTTCCGGTGTTGATATTGTGACCGATATGAGTACTATGAATCTGAATGCAAAAAGAAGAAAACTAATTTAAAAAATTGAAGAGCCAAATATGTTGAAGAGTATTTTGAAGAATCCAAGCACTCCATATTCTTTGCATGTAATTTTTCAAAGGAACCTCAAACAAATGTGTGGTTCTTAGATAGTGGCTTCTCTAATCATATGACAAGTAAATCTGATGTTTTTGTCAAGTTAAATTACTCTGTGAAAAGTCAAGGTAAATTTGGTGATGATAAAGAGGTTGATGTAATGGGAAGAAGTACCCTAGCATTGACAACTAAGAAAGGAGATACTACTTTAATTCATGATACTTTGTATGTGCCAAAGTTAGAGAATAATCTATGAAGTATTAGGCAGCATCTAGAAAAAATTAGAAGGTTGTGTTTGAAGTTAAGTGCTGCAAAATATTTGATAAATCTCGTAGCCATCATCTTGTAGAAAAGGCATATATGATAGAGAATAGGATTTTTCCTCTCACATTGGGTTGTACTAAGATGCATTCTCTCAAAGCAACCATCGATGATTCATGGTTATGGCACCAACAATATGGTCATCTAAATTTTCAAGGACTAAGTTGGTTTCACAAGAAGAATATGGTGAGAGGACTCCCTGCAATTCAAGCAAAAGAAGAAGTGTGCTTTGGGTGTGCACTTGGCAAGCATAATTGAGATAGCTTCTCGGTGAATAAATCATTGAGGGAAAAAACTCCACTAGAGCTTTTATGTTGACATTTGTGGTAACATGCAAGAGGAATCTTTGGGTAAGAATCTCTATTTTTTGACATTTATTGATGATTTCTCATACCAAATTTGGGTTTATTTTCTCAAGAAGAAATCAAAGGCTTTGGTAGAGAAATAAAGTGGGTATTCTCTCAAAATACTAAGAACATATTGTTGAGCACTATTTTTAAAAAATAAAAATATATAAAAAAAAATGTATGTTTCCATAAGCATGAAGACTAATGGATATTTCGACCAGCAAACTGTATCGAGCATTGCAGAGGAAGTTTCATCGAAAGAAGTGTTTTCATCGACACAAGCACTAAGCAAAGGTATTTCGGCAAAAGGTTACCTTCGATGAACGTAGAAAACCACTCATCGATACTCTAAGTTTCATCGAAAAAGTGAAAACAAAAGGCGAAAAGGCAAAAAGGTGATTTCGAAGGAATATCATTACCGAAGAAACTCAAAAGGCATTCATCGAAATACAAGTTTTCATCGATGAACATGACGTCGAGCAAAGGCAAAATTGTTTCATCGATAAAGAGATATCGATGAAAAAGGGATATCGATGAACATACATAGGCCTTCACCGAAGAAAGAAACTCACCGAAAAGAATGATTTCGATGGAAATTACATGTGACTTATCAAAAAAGGGGACTATCGATGAAAGAGTGATTTCGATGAGTCTTAAAAGCGGCTTCTCGACATAAGCTTTTCACCGAAACAATAGTATCGAAGAAAATGAGCTTTTGATGGAAGATTCAAACACTCGGCCGAAGACAAGGGTTTCATCGATAACTTGAGATATGAGCATTTTGAGCGAACTGTACTTCCCGCGAAAGAGTTAAAGGCCCAGTTGAAGAGTGTCACATCTGCAATTAAGTTTAAACACTTGAGTAGCCGTTATAGATGTAGAACATTAACTGTACACAAGTTGCCCATACGATTACAGTTGAACTGAGTGAATTTTCGTAAGAACCAGATCGATGCTAAAAGATTGAAAATTGCAAAGAACTTGCGGAGACTTGCGAGCGATAACCAGAAGAATTGAGCATTCCACCAAGTAAGTGTTGTCTCTCTTATTTACTGTGATTATGGAACCTTCGTCTTCTTCTTCTAAAAAGAGTAGGAAAGGAAAAGAGCTGAACCCTGAAGAGAAGCCCAAGAGACAGAAGAAAGAAGGGAGAGCTCTGACTCAGGATTTGTTAGACCAGTGTCCATCGTCTAGTGTGAGGTCCAAGAAGATTAAAAGTGAAGAAGAAGGATTAGAGGACAGATTTGAAAATCTAGGAGACATTTGGACCGAGATAAGAGGGCATGAATTATTTTTTTTTGGTTACAAAAGAAGGGATGCACCTGAACCCATAAGCAATCTATGGAAGAAGAACTTAGGCAAATTAGTAGTCCCAAATGTGTTTGTAGATGTAGAATTAATGAAAGCTCTGGTAGATTGCTACAACCCAAGAACCAAAACCATATGTGATTACAGAGGGAATAAATTAGTAGTAATTAACAAACAGACTATTGATATGGTTTTTGATTTGGACTGGGAAGTAGAGGAGAGTATCGATATGAAGAAACTTTCACAAGAATTCTTTAGTTTGGAAAATATCTACAGGACTTGGAGACTACCTGTTCACAGGCCAAAAGTGGGTGGGTCATTTGTTCAGTTCGGCAAAGATGACAAGGTGTCGTTTGATGTCAACCACTTTCATCCCTATTTCAAGTATACATATTATGCTGCAGCCCAAGTACTAGGCCTAGAGGCTCATCCACTCATGGATATTGGGGTTATGGTTCTGTGTGCCGACTTGCAATCAAAAGACCCTAGGTCATTTGATTTTGCCACTTATGTTGCAGATGCCTTGAATCATGGGTTGGAGAAATTGAAAGGAGACCTTGTGAATGTTCATTTTTCATTATACTCCATGTTAATGCATATCCTTCTTTATTGTGGACAAGAAATTAACTTCTGGCCAGATGAGTTCAGCATTAGATCTTATGATAAGAATGGTCTGAAGAAGTCGGTTCAGTTATGGGTATCAGCATGGGACCAGAGGTTCATGAATAACCAATATTGGCATTTTCAAGAATACTTTGTGAAACCTCTCAGTGCAGCTTTTGGGCAACACAGGGATTACAATTTGTCTCCTGAAATCAAGAGATTTCTCAGACCAAAGGACTTCTCTCCAGAGTCACAGATTGAACATAATTGGGGTGATTGGTATTGCCATGATAATCACACAGAAATAAGGGTATTTGGATATGAAGGGCAACCCCATATGCTTCCAATTACGGTACCAAACATAGTGGCTAGCTTGGAGATTATAAGGCAATTGTCTATTGCCAGTGCTAAACACTTAACTGATTTCGGTAAACAATCTATTGTTCCAGGTTTATTAGTTTTTTCTGATTTCATTGTCAAAAGTTCAAAAAGTTATCATTTACTTCAGAATAAATTAGACTATTATGGTATGACTCTGGGTGAGCCTAGGGAGAATTTTGATCCTGAAGGATATATAAGAGCCGCCAGAGCCTCACAGAAACTCAAAGCTGGAATACATGTGGCCAAAATGCCAGATGACCTAATCAAGAACCTTGAACGAGAGGAGGCCAAAGCTTTAAAAGGAAAGAGTGAGTTAGTTTGGGAGGCCTACAAATGGAAAAGGGCAAGGGGAATGATAGATGGAGACCTAATTGGAAATCTCCAAGATCCTCTGGAAGTAGCTAAAAGGCTGCTTCAACATGAAGCAGAAATTATGCACAGAGTGCCTTCGCAATTCCTTCATTTTATTAATATTGAGAAGGACAGTCAGCCCCTAGCTCACATATCACCAAAGTCGACTGCCAGTAGTATCCCACCTAATTCTCCTAGGGAAGATTATCCCCCTGGTTTTGAAGCAGAAATGAATATGGACACTGGCGAGATTAACATCAAGGATGTTGTTGATATCAGAATGACTGAGCATGAAGACTTCGTTGCTGATGATGGATTTGCCTCTTCTAGGGAGTTCCTCTCATTTTTGTACCAATACAAAGGAGCTCATGTAAAACGAAGCATGGCTGGAAGACCAGAGGAGGAACAGATGAAGAGATTACAGGATGAAATTGATGTCCTCATGAAAGACATGACTCCTGAGAAAGGGAGGAAACTATTAAAAGAGGCTGGTGTAATCATCTTCTCCGGTTGGGATATTAACTCAGCACTCTTATTTGATGGCTTCCTGAAGAGACAAGATTTGAATCAACAGGTGTTGCCCCAGGAGGTAGATAAATTGTTCCTAGGTTCTGGATATGATCCAGACAAGAAAGCTCTCCTACAGTGGGCACTGTATCCAAAGGGGAAGAGGCCTATCATTGTAGACATTGAAGAAACTTTTGGACACCTCATGGTTCATCAGGTTGGGAAAACTGATCCTAGGGTCACTGCAAAGCTCAACTTGGATGTTGCAAGATTGAACCTGGACCAGACAGAGTTTTTGATCAGAGAGAACGTCACCTATAAAGGACTGTATGAAAAATCTAAGGAGGAAAATCAGAAGCTGCAGGCAAAAGTATTGCAACTAGAGACGGGGACTCCTATCAGCGAATACACCTCATACCCCGCGGGACGCAGCTTGGACGATGTCTCCGATGCTCTGTACTGGAAGTATCAAGCAGAAAAGGCCAATAAATGCGCAGACAATATCCAACAAAAGATGGACAAATTGGTCAATGACATCATAGGACATCGGTTTAACACCATGCTCTTACAGGTCGAACCATATTGGATAGTATACAACGGAACGATAAAAGCGCTAACAGAGCATGAAAGGTTAAGAGCACGATTGCAGGAAGTACTAAACAATGTCGATACCATGACACCAGAGGAAAAGGCTGAGGGGAACGCGTATATGGAAAATCATGTCAAACTTGAAGATACGCTGAGAAGAGACTTAAAAGAATTAGATGATGAGAAACCTGTTGGAATGCCCTCCATCTACAAAGAAGGAGAAGTGATATCTTTGGAGGATTTGCGAAAAGAGCTTACCAGCGTCAAGGATTGGGCCTTATCAGAGATAGATTGAAGTAAAGATATGGCCCCTACTGTCAACCAGATAATATTCAAATATTTGTCGCTGGGAGATGAATTGAAAAAACAAACTCCTCGAATCAAAACCTTCAGAGACGACGACTATATTCATCATCTAGGACTTCTAAATCTCTTTTTGCTTAAGTTTAGAAACACTCAAGTTAACGACTAGTATTTTGAAAAGTCGTGTCTCTTCGTGAAAAGCCTTCATCCTCATATATATATGAGAATGATTTTTGTAATGTAAAGGGAGAGATAGATTAGATAAGAAGAAAATGGCGATGTATGACAGCCTATAAGTTTTACAAATTTCGATGGAATACATGCTATGAACTATTGCTTTTCTTTGCGTATGTGTTGTGGATTATTTCACTTTGTCTTGGCAATCGTCTGTGATATTATCTAAAGTGATAAGGTTATTCATATTCTTGAAATCAAATCTGTGCTTCATGTTATAACGTTGAAACAAAAGTTTTGCTTGCGAATTGTAATTGTTCCTTGCAGTACTTCATTGATTGGTCCCTTAAAGGTAGGGTTAAAATTCATTCAATCAACACATGATATAAGCATTCAAATTGATCTCAAAAGAAATAATAACCGACAGGTCTACAAAGGGGTGGATTAAAAAACTGTCTCACAGGCTCGCATAATAAGTCCTGAAGAAAGTGCAATGACTCTGTAGCCCAAACAGCAAAGAAGGCACTGGTCAAAACATATTACACTCATCATTATATTTCACCATTTGTTATTTTAAAAAGCAAACAGAAGTAGTTAGGAAACATAGATCGAATAGCTTCTACAACAACAATCTTGAACTCATCTGCTATATCTCCATCCAAGGAACTCATGCCATTTCAAAGATCAGGAGATATCAGATTAGGATAATACATCTGCTATAAAAAGCACTGGTTACCGGAGACATTCAGTGAATAGGTATACTCGCCTAGGTCCTGCAGAGCCTAAAGTGAGAGAGTTAGCAACCAAATAGGTTCACTCTACATGTTGGCCAAGTCAATTGGAGGGTTTGATCATAGAAGTTGGCATTTCCTTAGAACCTATCCAATCTGTTGATTTGAGACCCAACAGATTGGCGACTCTGCTGGGGAAAAATTATTAAGACTCTGCTGTGGGAGAGAACTCAGAAGAAAAAATAACACATATCCTCTAGGAAAGAGGTGGCGACTCTGAAATAAGAATATCAATGCACGGAACAAGATCGGTTGCAAAAGGACAATCTTTATCCCAATTAGATTTCCCTCAACGAAAGAACAAGAATAAAGAACCCATGAATGATTCCATGAGAGAAAGATACAACCAGTATAAACATGAAAGTAGCCAACATTCGCCCTTAAAAGAACAAGATAGAACAACAACTTCAAGCCCAGTGAATGAAGATTTGGTTGCAGCATATAAAGCTCAAAAGGGGCGATGCCAAATTCCCCCTGGTTTTGAAAATCATGAAGCACGGTCCAGACAATACACACCACCTCCATCAGGACCAAGTATGGCAGACCCTGCAGATAGATTCACAGATTTAACTAGACAAATGATGGAGGCAGCTGCTGAGATGAGAGATTCAGGAAGGACTCAGGAATGTTTGGAGCTGTGTGCCAAGTTGGGCATAAATGTTGGTGAGGATGACTTTAATAAAGATGTAAACAACTACAAGAAAACATATGCTCAAGGAGTGGGTAAAACAAAGAGTAATGATTTCAAAGCTTATGAGAATCCTTTGTTTGGTAACAGGAGGGATGATCATGTGCAATCAAGTGCACCACCAGTCCAGCAAAACTCACATACAGGCTTCATTCCTCCTAATTAGTACCCGCCCCCTGGTCAATTTTATAACCAACATCCACCCCCTAATCAGTTTCAATATCAACACCAGAATCAATACCCTCTTCCTTATCAAAATCAAATACCCTTATATGGTAATGTGAACCAAAACTTTGGGAATCCTCATGGAGGGCATGGACTAATAAATATGGAGCAAATGAGGCAGTTTGATTTTTCAGGAATGATAGTGTACCCATATCCTATCCCAAATGAAATTAGGACAGCGATACCAAAGTTCACAGGAAGCAATGCAGTTTCAGGTGAGGCTCACTGTAAAGCTTTTGATGCAGTAATTGAGGATTTTGGGTTACCATATGAAGATGTCAAGATCAGGTTGTTTATGCAATCATTGATAGAGGATGCAAGAGATTGGTTTAGGACGTTGCCTGACGCATCCATTAGAGATCTTGCAGGATTCAAAGATTTGTTCCTTGAGCAATATGGAGACCATAACAGCCCTGAGTTTGCTTTGCACGAAATCATTAGCATAAAGAAAGAGCAAAATGAATCAGTGATAGATTTTAACAAAAGATTTAACAGGGTTTTAAACAAAATCCCCAACAGGATGAAACCAGTACCTGAGGTGAGCATTCTGTATTATATCAATGCTTATGACAGTAAAACAAACTATGAGCTAAGAACCAGAAATCCTAGAGACCTCCGGGATGTTATGAAAGATGCCATTGTTATAGAAAACAACAGAAAGGCTACTGGTAAAATAGGAAAGAGAGAGGATGCAAGGTTATACAATCCTAGAGCACCCAAGGCTAATAGAGATGAAGATAAGCTTGACAAAGTTTTAAATGCCCTGAAGGATTTATCTGTAAGAGTAAACAAAACGGAGAAGCAGCAATACTACCGTCCTGAGAGACCTAGACTACATGACATGCCTTATAACACTACGTGGAAGGATGGAAAACCAGTAGACAGGAACCACAGAGACAATCAACAAATTCCAGATCCTTTAAAAAGAACAGTAAATTATACTCAAAACGATGACATGTGGTGTTATGCTTGCAATATGCCACACGCTTCTTCTTTGTGTGCAGTAGCAAAAGGATTGCAAGAGGAAGAGGATAGCTATGAAGAACATGTGGATGATTCAACTGTTAATATGATATCATTTAGTCAGGAAGGAAGGTCTGATTCCATGAATGTTGATCAATGCTCTGTCTTGCCTGTGACCACCAGCAAAAATGAAAGTGTTAAGCTCAGAATCCCTACTGAGGAAGAAAAAAGAAGAATTACAGCCTATGCTGTTGCACAAGCGAAAAGAACTTATGATTTAAGGAATAGGGTAGTGAATCCAGAGCAAGGTAAACCTACTAGTCTTTTTATGAAAGAAACTGATGAGACACTCAAGCGAATAAACAAAGGAGCTATGACCAAGGAGGTTGTACCAAAGAATAATAAGAAGTGTCCTAATGTTCAAAAGGAAGAAACAGTAAAACTCCCTTCATCACAACACTCTACCTCATTTGATATATCAACTGCATTAACACAATTAAAAGTTTCTGTTCCATTAATGGAAATAATGAGGTTTCCTGAGTATAGAGAAAAAACTTTGGAGATGATTTCAGGTGTCCAAGAAGAAAAGATTAATGAACAGAAACAAGAGGTCCCAACAAGTGACAACAATGAACAAATGGCTCCAGTTATATACTTAGGGTCCACTATAACTAAAAACCCAACACAAGTAGACCCATTTTATCTCACTTTGGTGATAAACAACAAAAGGGTGAAGAATTGTATGATCGATTCAGGAGCAGCCATAAATGTCATGCCTGTTGGGGTGATGAAAGAATTAGGATTGGAAGTTGATACTACCTTTGGGAAGTGCTATGCCATGGACAATAGATCAGTCCCAGTGGTTGGTATCATGAAGGATGTAGAGTTCAGATTAGCAGCCTGTCCAGAAGCATCATATAAAACAGATATCACAGTGGTGGATGTTCCACCAAACTATGGAATGCTGTTGTCTAGACAATGGTCGAATATGATTGGTGGATATGTGCAGCTGGATTTGTCCTATGCTACAATTCCAATAAATGGACAGGAAATAAAAATTGACAGGGAACCTCGGTCCACATATATCATAGAAGACATGGAAGAAACAGTGAACCAAGTATGTTTTTTACAAACTGATATGGACAACTTCCAGGTACAGTTGACAAAACCTAAATTTAAAGAGTGGATCCCCATTGAGTCATGTCTAACTAAGAAGGATGGTCAGATATGGAAAATGTTCTTTGATGGGTCTTGCAGCAAAGAAGGGAGTGGGGCTGGAATCCTTTTTATTTCACCCACAGGGGAAACTTACAAATATTCTTTCAAGTTGTTATTTGAATGTACAAATAACATTGCTGAATATGAAGCTCTACTCACTGGTCTTAACATAGCAGTCAAAGATGGAGTCAAATTGTTAAGTGTCTTTGGTGATTCAGAACTAATAGTCTCACAAGTAAAGGAAAGATATGCCTCGAAACACTTAAGACTGAAACAATACAGGAATGCTGTATGGGATACCCTGGAGCTTTTTGATGCTTTTTAGATAACCTGGATAGATAGATCAAAGAACATCATGGCAGATTTTTTAGCAAATATTGCACTAAAAGGCAATGATATAACGCTAACTGGGATATCTGAAGTAGAGGTGAAAGTAAGACCATTTGTTCCTGACAACTTGTATAATTGGCAAGTGTTTCAAGATGATGCAGATCTGCTGAACTTCTTACAGTGTGTTGATCATTATCAGGCTCAAGCTATAAATTTTAATGACTTTGTGGAAAAAACTGAAGGTAAGGAAACTTTATTTGGACATGAAATTATACAACTAAAGTCAAATAAATTACCAAGAGGCCTAGTGGCATTAGAAAGAACTTTTAATGCTCAAGATGTGATTGAAACCAAAGGGTCAGCTGTTAAAGAGAGTGCTGTTGAACAAATCAACCTAGGGAATGAAGGAGCCCCCAGAAATGTTTTTATTGGAAAAAAATTAACTCCTGCTATGAGGCAACAACTGATAATGTTGCTAAAAAGATACAAACATGTGTTTGCATGGTCTTATGAAGATCTCAAAGCTTACAGGGAAGATCTCTTTCAACATGAGATACCACTTAAGCCAGAGGCTAAGCCATTTAGGCAAAAGCAGAGACCTATTAATCCTACATTGTTACCAAAAATGAGGGAAGAAATTATAAAGATGAAAGACGCAGGAATAATTGAGCCATGCAGATACTCCACATGGGTTTCTAACTTGGTACCAGTCAGGAAGAAAAATGGGGATATTAGATTATGTGTAGACTTTAGGAATTTAAACATATCATCTCTAAAGGATAACTATCCATTGCCAAATATGGATAACATGCTGCAGAAGGTAACAGGGTGTGAGTTGCTGTCTATGATGGATGGATTTTCAGGTTACAATCAGGTGAAAGTTAGAGAAACTGAAAAATATAAGACAACCTTCACAACTCCATGGGGCACTTATGTCTATGCACGAATGCCATTTGGATTGACCAATGCTGGAGCTACTTTTCAAAGGGCAATGGATGTGGCTTTCGCAGAATTGATTGATGTAATCATGGTAGTATACCAAGATGATCTGACTGCGTACTCAAAGAAAGCTGATGATCACTGTGAACACCTTGAAAAGATATTTAAAAGGGCCTTAGAATATGGGATCTCCTTGAATCCTAAAAAATGCCACTTTGGTGTTGAAGAGGGGAAGTTACTTGGACACATAGTATCCAAGGAGGGGGTAAGAATTGACCCTGAAAGGGTAGCAGCTATTAATGAGGTTCCCATCCCCCGAACTATCAAAGCCATTCAATCATTCTTGGGACAAATTAATTTTGTGAGAAGGTTTATTTTGAATTTTGCAGACATAGTGAAACCTATAGTAAGGATGTTAAAAAAGGAGGCCCAGATAGATTGGACTGAAGAAGTAATTGATTCCTTTGTGGCAATCAAAAGGGCAATTACCGAGGCACCAGTACTAATTTCCCCAGATTTTGGTAAACCTTTTATAATATTCTCATTCGCCTCTTGTCACACTATAGCAGCAGTGTTGTTACAGAAAAATTCAGAAGGGTATGAGCAGCCCATTGCATATTTTAGCAAGTCTTTGAGCCCTTCAGAAGTAAAATATGAATTGAATGAAAAGCAGGCCTATGCTTTGGTCAAAGCAGTGAAACAATTTAGACCATACTTAGTAGGGGCTGAAGTCATTGCTTATGTCCCCAATGCAGCAGTAAAAGATATCTTCAGACAAATTGAGGTCACGGGAAAAAGATGCAAATGGATCAATCAGATACAAGAATTTAACATTGAGCTCAAAATTTCACAGGTTATCAAAGGACAGGGGCTGGCCAAACTCATGATAGGAACTGAAATTGAGGAGTCTGGTGTGAATCAGGTTGGATGGGAAGAAGCTAACTTCAGTATTGAAAGAACAGCATGGTACACCGATATCATATACTATCTCAAGCATTTGAAATGTCCAGATGGCATGACTGATAATCAGAAGAGAGCTTTGAAGCTAAAATCAGCAAGATATGCAATTATCAATGGGGACCTATATTGGAAAAATAGAGATGGGATATTGTTATTATGTCTAGATAATTACCAGGCAGACAAAGTTCTTCATGAAATGCATGATGGGGTTTGTGGTGGCCATTTCTCAGCTAAGACTACGACACATAAAATATTGAGAGCTGGATATTATTGGCCATGTGTCTTCAATGATTCTTATAGATATGTCAGAAAGTGTGAAGCTTGTCAAAAGTTTTCAAACAAAACAAAGTATCAAGGATCACTCCCATTGAGACCAATGTTGGCTGAGGAACCATTCCAACAGTGGGGAATAGACTTTATAGGGGAAATATCAGAAAAGTCCAGTGGAGGACACAGGTGGATATTGGTTGCTACAGACTATTTTACCAAATGGGTGGAGGCAATACCTACCAGACAGGCCACTAGCAAGGTGGTGATAAAATTCTTAATGGAGAACATTATTACTAGATTCGGTGTTCCTGCAAGGATCATCTCAGATAATGGCATGTCCTTCAGATCAGAGGAATTCAACACTTTTTGTGAAGAATATGGCATTAAGATATCACATTCTTCTCCTTACCACCCCCAGGGGAATGGGCAAGCTGAATCAAGCAACAAGAATATCCTAAAGATCATTAAAAAGATGCTGGGATAGAACAAAAAAGCATGGGATTCGAAGTTGAATCTTGCACTATGGGCAGACAGGATAACTGTGAAAAAATCCACAGGAAAGTCTCCATTTGAATTGGTTTATGGCAAAAGGGCCAGATTACCTTTGGATAATCTCTTGCTTGTACATAGATTTATGATTCAAGAAGAGATAGATGTTGAAGATCCATCACAAGAAAGGATAATGCAGTTAGTGGAACTTGATGAAGTCAGGGCAGAAGCTCAAAGGCAAAATATCAGGATTCAAAATCAAATGAAGAGGTTGTATGACAAGAGGACATCAAACAGAAAATTTTGTATAGGAGATTGGGTTTTAATGTGGAATGCCAGGAGTCAAGACAAAGGCAAGCATGGTAAATTTGAAGCCTTGTGGATCGGCCCATATGTGATTATAGACAAAAAGGGGGAGGATTCTTATTTGCTTCAAAACGCGACAGGGGAGGTCCAAGAATTGCCAGTACATGGGCAGTTCTTAAAGAACTTCTTTACCTGAAGCATTCTGTATCACCTGTACAGTAGATTAGGATCCATTTCCATTGTAAATACCATCATATCTGCGCTAACCAGAGATTCTGGATTCTTGAAGACATATTCAATATGCCTCCATCCTCAGTCAAAGCCGCTGTTGAGCACTATTTTTAAAAAATAAAAATATATAAAAAAAAATGTATGTTTCCATAAGCATGAAGACTAATGGATATTTCGACCAGCAAACTGTATCGAGCATTGCAGAGGAAGTTTCATCGAAAGAAGTGTTTTCATCGACACAAGCACTAAGCAAAGGTATTTCGGCAAAAGGTTACCTTCGATGAACGTAGAAAACCACTCATCGATACTCTAAGTTTCATCGAAAAAGTGAAAACAAAAGGCAAAAAGGCAAAAAGGTGATTTCGAAGGAATATCATTACCGAAGAAACTCAAAAGGCATTCATCGAAATACAAGTTTTCATCGATGAACATGACATCGAGCAAAGGCAAAATTGTTTCATCGATAAAGAGATATCGATGAAAAAGGGATATCGATGAACATACATAGGCCTTCACCGAAGAAAGAAACTCACCGAAAAGAATGATTTCGATGGAAATTACATGTGACTTATCGAAAAAGGGGACTATCGATGAAAGAGTGATTTCAATGAGTCTTAAAAGCGGCTTCTCGACATAAGCTTATCACCGAAACAATAGTATCGAAGAAAATGAGCTTTCGATGGAAGATTCAAACACTCGGCCGAAGACAAGGGTTTCATCGATAACTTGAGATATGAGCATTTTGAGCGAACTGTACTTCCCGCGAAAGAGTTAAAGGCCCAGTTGAAGAGTGTCACATCTGCAATTAAGTTTAAACACTTGAGTAGCCATTATAGATGCAGAACATTAACTGTACACAAGTTGCCCATACGATTACAGTTGAACTGAGTGAATTTTCGTAAGAACCAGATCGATGCTAAAAGATTGAAAATTGCAAAGAACTTGCGGAGACTTGCGAGCGATAACCAGAAGAATTGAGCATTCCACCAAGTAAGTGTTGTCTCTCTTATTTACTGTGATTATGGAACCTTCGTCTTCTTCTTCTAAAAAGAGTAGGAAAGGAAAAGAGCTGAACCCTGAAGAGAAGCCCAAGAGACAGAAGAAAGAAGGGAGAGCTCTGACTCAAGATTTGTTAGACCAGTGTCCATCGTCTAGTGTGAGGTCTAAGAAGATTAAAAGTGAAGAAGAAGGATTAGAGGACAGATTTGAAAATCTAGGAGACATTTGGACCGAGATAAGAGGGCATGAATTATTTTTTTTTGGTTACAAAAGAAGGGATGCACCTGAACCCATAAGCAATCTATGGAAGAAGAACTTAGGCAAATTAGTAGTCCCAAATGTGTTTGTAGATGTAGAATTAATGAAAGCTCTGGTAGATTGCTACAACCCAAGAACCAAAACCATATGTGATTACAGAGGGAATAAATTAGTAGTAATTAACAAACAGACTATTGATATGGTTTTTGATTTGGACTGGGAAGTAGAGGAGAGTATCGATATGAAGAAACTTTCACAAGAATTCTTTAGTTTGGAAAATATCTACAGGACTTGGAGACTACCTGTTCACAGGCCAAAAGTGGGTGGGTCATTTGTTCAGTTCGGCAAAGATGACAAGGTGCCGTTTGATGTCAACCACTTTCATCCCTATTTCAAGTATACATATTATGCTGCAGCCCAAGTACTAGGCCTAGAGGCTCATCCACTCATGGATATTGGGGTTATGGTTCTGTGTGCTGACTTGCAATCAAAAGACCCTAGGTCATTTGATTTTGCCACTTATGTTGCAGATGCCTTGGATCATGGGTTGGAGAAATTGAAAGGAGACCTTGTGAATGTTCATTTTTCATTATACTCCATGTTAATGCATATCCTTCTTTATTGTGGACAAGAAATTAACTTCTGGCCAGATGAGTTCAGCATTAGATCTTATGATAAGAATGGTCTGAAGAAGCCGGTTCAGTTATGGGTATCAGCATGGGACCAGAGGTTCATGAATAACCAATATTGGCATTTTCAAGAATACTTTGTGAAACCTCTCAGTGCAGCTTTTGGGCAACACAGGGATTACACTTTGTCTCCTGAAATCAAGAGATTTCTCAGACCAAAGGACTTCTCTCCAGAGTCACAGATTGAACATAATTGGGGTGATTGGTATTGCCATGATAATCACACAGAAATAAGGGTATTTGGATATGAAGGGCAACCCCATATGCTTCCAATTACGGTACCAAACAGAGTGGCTAGCTTGGAGATTATAAGGCAATTGTCTATTGCCAGTGCTAAACACTTAACTGATTTCGGTAAACAATCTATTGTTCCAGGTTTATTAGTTTTTTCTGATTTCATTGTCAAAAGTTCAAAAAGTTATCATTTACTTCAGAATAAATTAGACTATTATGGTATGACTCTGGGTGAGCCTAGGGAGAATTTTGATCCTGAAGGATATATAAGAGCCGCCAGAGCCTCACAGAAACTCAAAGCTGGAATACATGTGGCCAAAATGCCAGATGACCTAATCAAGAACCTTGAACGAGAGGAGGCCAAAGCTTTAAAAGGAAAGAGTGAGTTAGTTTGGGAGGCCTACAAATGGAAAAGGGCAAGGGGAATGATAGATGGAGACCTAATTGGAAATATCCAAGATCCTCTGGAAGTAGCTAAAAGGCTGCTTCAACATGAAGCAGAAATTATGCACAGAGTGCCTTCGCAATTCCTTCATTTTATTAATATTGAGAAGGACAGTCAGCCCCTAGCTCACATGTCACCAAAGTCGACTGCCAGTAGTATCCCACCTGATTCTCCTAGGGAAGATTATCCCCCTGGTTTTGAAGCAAAAATGAATATGGACACTGGCGAGATTAACATCAAGGATGTTGTTGATATCAGAATGACTGAGCATGAAGACTTCGTTGCTGATGATGGATTTGCCTCTTCTAGGGAGTTCCTCTCATTTTTGTACCAATACAAAGGAGCTCATGTAAAACGAAGCATGGCTGGAAGACCAGAGGAGGAACAGATGAAGAGATTACAGGATGAAATTGATGTCCTCATGAAAGACATGACTCCTGAGAAAGGGAGGAAACTATTAAAAGAGGCTGGTGTAATCATCTTCTCCGGTTGGGATATTAACTCAGCACTCTTATTTGATGGCTTCCTGAGGAGACAAGATTTGAATCAACAGGTGTTGCCCCAGGAGGTAGATAAATTGTTCCTAGGTTCTGGATATGATCCAGACAAGAAAGCTCTCCTACAGTGGGCACTGTATCCAAAGGGGAAGAGGCCTATCATTGTAGACATTGAAGAAACTTTTGGACACCTCATGGTTCATCAGGTTGGGAAAACTGATCCTAGGGTCACTGCAAAGCTCAACTTGGATGTTGCAAGATTGAACCTGGACCAGACAGAGTTTTTGATCAGAGAGAACGTCACCTATAAAGGACTGTATGAAAAATCTAAGGAGGAGAATCAGAAGCTGCAGGCAAAAGTATTGCAACTAGAGACGGGGACTCCTATCAGCGAATACACCTCATACCCCGCGGGACGCAGCTTGGACGATGTCTCCGATGCTCTGTACTGGAAGTATCAAGAAGAAAAGGCCAATAAACGCGCAGACAATATCCAACAAAAGATGGACAAATTGGTCAATGACATCATAGGACATCGGTTTAACACCATGCTCTTACAGGTCGAACCATATTGGATAGTATACAACGGAATGATAAAAGCGCTAACAGAGCATGAAAGGTTAAGAGCACGATTGCAGGAAGTACTAAACAATGTCGATACCATGACACCAGAGGAAAAGGCTGAGGGGAACGCGTATATGGAAAATCATGTCAAACTTGAAGATACGCTGAGAAGAGACTTAAAAGAATTAGATGATGAGAAACCTGTTGGAATGCCCTCCATCTACAAAGAAGGAGAAGTGATATCTTTGGAGGATTTGCGAAAAGAGCTTACCAGCGTCAAGGATTGGGCCTTATCAGAGATAGATCGAAGTAAAGATATGGCCCCTACTGTCAACCAGATAATATTCAAATATTTGTCACTGGGAGATGAATTGAAAAAACAAACTCCTCGAATCAAAACCTTCAGAGACGACGACTATATTCATCATCTAGGACTTCTAAATCTCTTTTTGCTTAAGTTTAGAAACACTCAAGTTAACGACTAGTATTTTGAAAAGTCGTGTCTCTTCGTGAAAAGCCTTCATCCTCATATATATATGAGAATGATTTTTGTAATGTAAAGGGAGAGATAGATTAGATAAGAAGAAAATGGCGATGTATGACAGCACGTAAGTTTTACAAATTTCGATGGAATACATGCTATGAACTATTGCTTTTCTTTGCGTATGTGTTGTGGATTATTTCACTTTGTCTTGGCAATTGTCTGTGATATTATCTA
Source organism: Cryptomeria japonica (assembly GCF_030272615.1). Taxonomy (NCBI): domain Eukaryota; kingdom Viridiplantae; phylum Streptophyta; class Pinopsida; order Cupressales; family Cupressaceae; genus Cryptomeria; species Cryptomeria japonica. The sequence goes on from NC_081412.1 coordinate 674,200,667, forward strand.
AAGTGATAAGGTTATTCATATTCTTGAAATCAAATCTGTGCTTCATGTTATAACGTTGAAACAAAAGTTTTGCTTGCGAATTGTAATTGTTCCTTGCAGTACTTCATTGATTGGTCCCTTAAAGGTAGGGTTAAAATTCATTCAATCAACACATGATATAAGCATTAAAATTGATCTCAAAAGAAATAATAACCGACAGGTCTACAAAGGGGTGGATTAAAAAACTGTCTCACAGGCTCGCATAATAAGTCCTGAAGAAAGTGCAATGACTCTGTAGCCCAAACAGCAAAGAAGGCACTGGTCAAAACATATTACACTCATCATTATATTTCACCATTTGTTATTTTAAAAAGCAAACAGAAGTAGTTAGGAAACATAGATCGAATAGCTTCTACAACAACAATCTTGAACTCATCTGCTATATCTCCATCCAAGGAACTCATGCCATTTCAAAGATCAGGAGATATCAGATTAGGATAATACATCTGCTATAAAAAGCACTGGTTACCGGAGACATTCAGTGAATAGGTATACCTGCCTAGGTCCTGCAGAGCCTAAAGTGAGAGAGGTAGCAACCAAACAGGTTCACTCTACATGTTGGCCAAGTCAATTGGAGGGTTTGATCATAGAAGTTGGCATTTCCTTAGAACCTATCCAATCTGTTGATTTGAGACCCAACACATATAAAGGGGGAGAATTTAATTCTAAACAATTTTCTGTTTTTTGTAGCACTAATGGGATCAAAAGATAAATTACTACAACTATATCCCCAACAAAATGGATTTTTTGAAAGGAAGAATTATACCATTATAAAGATGGCACGAAGCATGTTGTAGTCCAAAAATCTTCCTAATTTCTATTGGGGAATAGCAGTAGCCACCATAGTATATATACTCCAAAGGAAGCTTGGAGTGGTCATAAGCATTCAATGGCTCACTTTCATGTGTTTCGTTGTCTAGCCTATGTCCATTTTCCAAATCAAACATGGAAGAAGTTGGATGAAAAATCTCAACTTTGTGTATTTGTGGGGTATTCCGATGCTACAAAAGGGTATAAATTCTAAAATCCTAACACAAAGAAATGGATCATCAACTGAGGTGTAGTTTTTGATGAAGGGGGAGTCTGGAAATGGAAGAAAGGTGATAAAAAAACCACACCACTCATTATAGGTATTGGAGACGATCATGCTCCTCCTCTGCCCACAAGTTCAAGTGGAAGTTTTAGCTCTAGTGATAATTCAGACATGATCCCTCCAAGCTCTAGTCCACTAAGTTTTCCAAATCTAGATCATCATTAGTTGATAGCTAAAGTTTAGAATCTCGTCCAAGCCCTTTTTGAAAGGTACAAAGTTTGAATGAAATTTATCAAAGCATCTCTAATATGGATACCACTGCCAATTTTGCTTTGTTTAGTTCAATTCAAGTTCACCTTTCTGTGTATGAATAACCAGTTAAATAAAAAGTATGGATTGATGCAATGAATGAAGAGATGAATGCAATTAAAAAAATAATGCATGGGAGTTAGTGAAAATTCCTAAGGGCGAATAAGAAATTGGTGTGAAATGGATCTACAAAGTAGAGCATCATGCTGATGGTTCTATAAAGAGACAGAAGGCAAGATTGGTTGCACAAGGATTTTCCCAAACACCTAGAGTAGATAATTCAAAAACCTTTTCTCTTATTGGAAGATTTGATATAGTCAATATTATCTTGGCTAGCGCTGCACAACACACGTGGCCAGTTTATCAGATGGATGTGAAATCATCTTTCTTGAATGGTTATATTGATGAGAAGGTTTATGTGGAGTATCCTATTGGCTATGAAATTTCACATAAAGAAAAATTGGTTTAGAAATTGAAGATAGCACTCTATGGCTTGAACCAAGCTCCATGTGCATGGTATGCAAGGATTGACAATTATTTCCTAAAGAAAGGCTTCCATCGAATTCCCTTTGAGCCAACCCTATATATCCAAAAATTGGGTAATGATTATCTTATTGTTTGTCTCTATATGGATGATCTTATTTATATAGGCAATAACACACCTCTCATGGAAAGATTTCAAGTTGAAATGAAGATGGAATTTGAGATGTTAGATTTGGGACTTATGCATTATTTTTTGGTGTGGAGGTGCAAAAACACTCTAAAGGTATATTAATTTCTCAATCCAAGTATGTAGCTGATTTATTGAAGAAGTTTAGAATAACATCATAAAGTTCAGTTGCCACTCTTCTTCAATGTTTGGATTGATAACCCTAATGAGCCTAGAATCATTAGAGAGGTTATGGGTATGCATGATGCATATTCTTGGATGAAAGCCATGAACATTGAGATAGCTACATTGAAGAAGAATGCTATATGGGATTTGGTACCTTTGTTTGGATGATGGAAACTTGTTGGATGTATATGAGTGTTATAGAAGAAATTGGGTCTAGATGTTAGTGTTGAGAAGCATAAGGCACAAGTGGTCACAAAGGCATATTATTAGGTGGCGGGAATTGATTATGGTGAAATATTCTCTCTTGTAGCTAAGATAAAATCTATTCTATTCTTTTTTATCACTTTCTATAACTTATGAATTGGAAGTTGAGTAGATGAATGTGAAGACAACATTCCTTATGGTGATTTGGAGGAGGAAATATATATGTCACAACTAGATAATTTCATTGAAAGAGATGAAGAGAATCTTGCTTGTAAATTGAAGAAATTAATGTATGGTTTGAAATAGTCTACTATAATGTAGTATTAAAATTTTAAAACCTATGTGTTTTCTTTGGTATTATGAGATCTAAATCTCACCATTGTGTGTATTACAAATTTGAAAGTGGTCACATTATTATAATAGTCTTGTATGTGGATGATATGTTGTTTATTGGGAATGGTTTCATATTTTGAAGTCTTAGTTACCAACATATTTTAAGATGAAAGCTCTAAGTGAAACAAGATATATTCTTGGGATTGATATTATCAAAGATAGAGTGAGCATAAAGCTTTGGATGAGTTATAGTAAGTATGTTAACTCTAAGTTGAAGAGATTTAGCATGACAACTTGTAGATAATTAGTTGTTCTATTGTTACAAGGGACAAAGCTTTTTGTGGAGGACTATCCAAAATATCCTACTATGATGGAGAACATGACTAGAGTACCTTATGCAAGTGTTCTTGGTAGCTTGATGTATGTTATGGTATTTACTAGGACCAATAGTGTCAAACTAGTGGGAGTCCTTTATCAGTTTATGGCTAACCTTGAAAGGGTTCATTAGGATGTGGTTAAGATACATTGTTCAGGTATTTGAAGAGAACTTTCAAGTATTCCTTATATTTTCATTGTTATCCTACTAGATCTTAACATTCAATTTAAATTTGTGGATATGTGGATTCAAATTGGACCGATGACATTAACAGTATAGGATCCACTAGTGCATATATTTCAATGATGTTTGGTGGTGATATTAGTTGAATGTGTAAGGGCTTTGTCTACTATGAAAGAAAACTACATGGCAGGTACTCATTCTCACAAAAAATCCATTTAGTTAAGAGATTGTATTTTGATATTGGTCTTGATGAAAAAAAAAAATACCTAGTGTGGTATTTCTTTAGAGAAGTATCCTAATTTCCATGCCAAAACAAAGCACAATGATGAATAGTTCCACTTTGTTCATGATATCCAATGGAAGATGGAAAATTTTCATACTTTTAAAAATATTGTGAATTCACTGATGATGAAGAGAATTGAGAAGTTCAAATAGTGTTTTAGTTGTATGGGCCTTAGGGACTTGGGGCCTTGGGCAGATGAGGGAGATTGACTCTTGATAGCTCTTTAACAAGTGGGAGAATGTTGGGATTAAGGTGTCTCAACCTTAGAGTCCTAACATTTTAATTCAATTATTTTTTTTGCACCCACTTGGAGAGCCCTAAAATTTAGGGGAATAATGTCATACACTATGATGGTTTCTTTAATTTTTCTATGATGATTACTAGTTCAATGAGAGAGTTGTGAAGAGCTATTATTTGGCAGCTAGTATTTATGGCCTTGGAATTCACCTTTGACAAGTGGTGTAAGGTAGGTGTTGCATATGGCAAGCTGACAATTATAAGTGAATCATGTGTTAGTGCTTTGGAAAGTTGCTATGTGCAATGTGTCATTGAAATGTCAACTTCTTATTTTAATACCACTACTTTTTGAGCATATGAGTTGGTTTTGGAAACGATCAGCTATTTTCACTCATGTCTTGAGCTCTATAGATATGTGTCTTATTATTGTCTTTAATATGATGAGGTAGAATATTTTGTAAGAAGTTGTTATGTGTTGGTATTTTCTCTATATTTCTCTATTGTTGTAATTAATCTTGAAGAGAATTGGCTATATGCATTGTATTGTAGCTATTGGTTGTTGCTAATAATAAATTTAAGCTTTGGCTTTTGGAGTGTGGTTTTTTTCCCAAAAGGGTTATGTCATGTTAATGATAGTGTTATAAGTTTACTTGTTTAGATAAAGACGAGATGGCCCCATTACCAATACATAACCACCAAACAGACACACAAGGGGAACTCACTAGTAGTGAGACCACCAAGAAGAATAAAATACAAAATAGGAAAGACTTTTTTGAAACATGCTTTTAACCAGAGAAAAAAACTGGTGGGAACAAGGTTCCCAAAAAGCCAAAATTATCTAATAAAAACACAGGGGTTTAGGAGAACACTAAACTATCTACGAGACAAGTCCTTGTGCTTGTAGCAATGAATCCAAGTTAACAATCAACAACCTATGAATTTTGAAATTTTTCTCACAACCTTGTAGCTCAATTCACCAAATTATTCTAACAAAGATGAGAACTAAGAGATAGAGAAACCTAGCCATTCCCAGCACACAAGAAATCCATAGGGTTTTGAAAGGTATCGTTGAACTTTTTTCTCATGGAAAAACATGCAAACAACACAACAAGGGCCACCTCAATAGTCTTGTTGTTCGTTGAATAGAAAAAATGTCAAAAACCCAACAAGAACAGTTCTCAAGGTTCCCATAAAAGGCCATCGGAGAGGGTGGGAACCACCGGGAGAAAAAGAAAAGGTCTAAAGATAGAGTAATCACTATGAGTGATAGTCTAGAACAAGCATAGTGACATGAGGGAAGGGAGTAGGGCCCTCTCTAGTTAGATGATAGACCAATACTAAAAGGGAAAAAAATAGTCCTCAAAAAAAACTTAGCCTTAAAACCCCCAAACCCCAAACCCACCCTCGGGGAGCTCCACCTCAAAAGGAATCTTCAAAAGGGGGCCCTATGACATAAAGAAAACAAACCCCATGAAAACACAAGGTCCAAGCCAAGGAGACCCATAAAGCTAGAGATCAAAACAAGGATCTACATAGAAGCCCACCTCTATAGGGCCAAAAGAGAAGAGAGGCACCCAACGTGAGCAAGAACAAAACTGGAAAAGAAACAAACACCCAAATCCAAGGGTAGAAAAAAGCATATCCAAGATAAAACAACATGGGAAGAAGTGTCTAAATAGAAAAGGAAGGAACCACAAGCCCATCCACGAAACCACCTCACACTTTGTGACCCATCAAAGTGGAAAAAATAGGGAACCCGAGATGAGTTTGATGAAAGCAAGCCCCAAACCAATAGCAAAAATTAAGAACCACCACAACAAGAAGATGCCATCCATAGAGGGGGGAAAGAGAAAACTCCATGTTGCACAAGCACAACCCAACCCCAATGAAATTGAGCAGGCAACACCAAATTAAACACACAAGGTCCATAGAGGAGACAAAGAACAAGCTCCATCCACCTCGATCTAACACTATCTGATGCCAAGTATAGGAGAGAAAAGTGCCACACCTAGAGCCACCAACAATGCATAGAGATAGGGTTCCACCAAGCAACCAATGGAAACCACACTATAGTATTGAGCATGACAGAAATCCACAAAACACTGAAGATAAAAATCCCCTTTGCAAACCACCCATGCTTAGAAATGGAAAAGAACCATAAAGAAGGCTACACAAGAGGTAGCCACAATTTGGAGAGGAGCCAACACTGGGAGCAAGAAGGACTACCATCCAACCCAGAATGTATGCCCCAAGAATAGGGAAGTCTTCGCACAAAAGGAGAGAAACCACCACAGCCTCAAAAAGGGACTCCCCTAATTGAGACAAGGAGGGGAGTGGCTAAGAAGATCCAACAACAACCTGAGAAAATAAAACAAGGGGATAGAAAAGCCTTTCCCCACACACTAGGGAGCAAAAGCATGGTAGCCCAAACAGAAAAAATCCCAGATCCTATCAAGATGGGCAAGATGAGAATCCTCATCAAAATGATCATCATTGTCTACATCTGCCTCTCCCTCATAAACCCTAACCCCACAATCGTTCAACCTCCTCCTTTTCCTCCACTCTCTATCTCCAATTTATTAAAATTTTAATTTTATTGTTACCCAAATTCGTGATGAGTTTACTTCTTTAATCTTTAATTTGTATTTGTTTACCTAATCTATAACAATTAAAGGGTCTATAATAAATATTTTTAATCACTTATTAGATTTAATATTTGGAAGTTTTATTCAACAACTTGCTTCCTTATAAAGTGCACAACATAGAAGTTCCTAAAAGAATGTTGTAGGCTAACTCTTCATTGTATGCAACCAATATGTTCAAACCTAGTGAAATAATATCCAACTTGGGAACTAAGGGATACTCTTCACTGGCCCCCTTTGAAGAAAAGATAGCGACTATGGGAACGATTATTTCCTTTCCTACAACCATCAATATTTTGAGACTCATAGTATCAATCACATACTTCCAGTGATGTTGATGTAGGATTTGAGTTTTTCTTTGTTTGTAAAACTCACACTTATAGCCAAGTAATACACTATTGTGACCTGTAACATATATCATTTTTTCAAATAATTCTCACATGCCTTGCTTTCGCCACTTCTTCATAGGAAGATATTTGATTACATTCCATAATTTTTCCCCTAACCAAATTAGTATCAAGGTTGCCAACCAAGAAATAGATTGTGCTACAATTGGTGGATAAATAAACCAATAAAAAAGGTTGTTGCATGTTTGCATCATCTAGTAGGTTTTAGGTGGAAGTTCCTTTGTACATCTCTCGGTTACCCAAAAAAATTGATGTAAAAGAAATGTCTATTGATATTGCTTGCACCCACTGTAGTAATCTAGGGTGCCATATCACCAAGACTAGACAAAGATTGTTCATTGTTGCCTACATTTAAGGAGATAATGTGGAAACATACCCAAAGAGGCTCAAAAATTATGTGAAGCCTATTTGTGTAATAATTGAAGCTTGACAGTAACTGTTTCATTGTATAAGTACCAATTTAGAGTATTACTATATTATAATACAATATTATATATTAAAATGTGTTGTTGATTACTTCTTATGATATATCTCACAAAGAGCCCTTCTCATATGTAGTGGGGTGACAATTTATCATAAATATATTAATATTTTTCCTATAAGTGCCTTTTGTTTTATATTATTTGAGTTTGGCGGTTTTGATTATTTAATAAAAATTTTGAATGTGTAATTATGAAATTGATTCAAGTCAAGTGGACACATATAAATCTAATCTAAGACAAAAAAATATCAAATGTTTTGATACCTCTAAGTTCTTATAAAATATTACTAACTATACTTTTCTACATATGCATAAATCAAATATCAACATCATTTCATGACATTATTTTTGGATATAAGAAATTGAAGGTTTCAAAACACACAATGTCTTCTAACCTCCACTTAACAAGGTACTGGAAACACACTATTTTGTAACCACTCAAATGTAAGAGAATATTCAATTTAACCAAGATCAACAACAATGGTGTTATTTCTATTTGAGAAACTTAGAAGCTCCACAAGGGACATATGTTTCTAGCACACCCACAAATTCAAAGTTACAAATTATAGGGGTTGGGTACATTGTGATACACACATTAAAAAAAAATTATTTTGAAACATGCAAATTCTTATAAGAGGCAACATGCGCAATGTGAAATATATATTGTGTAGCTTAAACCATATTTCATAACATGTAGGTTAAGAAACACAACATTTCTACAAGCCTCCATTTTCAATAAATATATTAATCAATCTATTTATCTACATATGCATTTGAAATCACAACACCATTTCATCTCAATTTGTTTGGGTATAAGGAAATTACAAATTACAAACCGCATCATGTTTACTAACTTGTACTTCAAAGGGTATCTGATACATATTGTGTTTTGTAACTTGTACTTTATATAAGTATCTTCAATCTACCCAATAACAACAACAATTTTTTTGTTACTTTTAAACATACACACCTATATATACAAAATTACTTACCATAGGGATTGAATGCTTTATGAAATGTAGCTCAAAAAACACAATTTCTTTTGAAGTGTGCAATTTCTTATAGGAGACAACATGTGCAATGTAAAGCATGTATTGTGAAGGTTAAGTCTTGTTGACGACTATTTTTGACACACCCGCCAACAGTCAAGTAGCCAATATGAACAATCACCACCTCTCCTAAAAATAAATAAGTTTAGGAAAACTCACTACTCCAAGGTCTCTATAGTTGGGTCATATTGGTGATGGGAAGCCCAATGGTTGATGTGGTTGTACCTATTAAGGGGGCCTGCTAGTTGAAACTAAATCCCGTTGATCGTTGATGGCTTAACTTCCTCTTTTTTTTGTATTTTATGATTTAAGATTATCTGGAAAATAAACTGCGAAGAGTAAAGGAAACAAGAAAACAACAATGAAACCAATTCAATAACAGCTTAACAAACTACATAGTTAGCTCCCTACAATCCAATAAATTATCAAATACTATTCAAATTATCATTCAACAACGGACCTCCAGTAAACCTACAAAATCATCAATTTCACAGACTTATGGAAATAAAATCATCAATAATATCGCCTACCACAATAATTCTCATACACCACTCACGTGCACAATATGATTCATAAAGCAATAAATAGAAGATCAAACCACATTGCTAATTCCAAATAACAGACATTACTAGATTACACAGAACAATTTCATAGAATATAGACATAGATCAGGCAATCTACAAGATACTTGTATTAATTTCAAAGAATGTGTAACAAAAATGACTCAAATTCTTAACAATCTGCAAAATAATCTAAAACTCTAAGTGGGCCACAAATCATCAATTTGGGAACCTTCTAAATGGAATCTCTAATTGGACCTCAAATCATCAATTCACAGACCCTTAACAATGAATCAAAATCTCCAATTTATAGAGTTTCTTGTCCTACTTTCTAGGAAATAAACCTAATCTAAATTAAGAACTAAAAAAGGTAAGGATTCGCAATTGACTTGCAAGTTTCTTCCTTAATACTCCAGTTAACTACTACAAAACAGAGGTTGCATGAGCACTATGAAGACCATGTTGTGTGAGCCAAGCTTTTGTAGTTATGTAGAATTTTGCTCAAAATTGGAACATGAGATGGAGTTGCCATTAGAGTGCTAGTGGAGATGCCATTTAAAATCTCTTCTTATAAATCCTTCTATCTTTAGAAACTACAGGTTCATCTTCTGCTTCTTTTTATAAGATTATAATTATTAATAATACATGCAACTACTTGAACAGGAGGGCCAACTACATGCTTAATTCTAAATTTGTACTTCCTCGAAGCTTCATCCGCATGCTTCTTTCCCTTTTCTAACTCCCCTATTGTTTTAGCCACTTCTTGACATTGGGTAATCAGGTATATGTATCTATCCATCAGTGTGACATTGAGCTGAGCTGGAGGTCCTAGATGCTAGGCCTCATATGCATCCCACTGATTCAATACTTGTTCTTCCTCCATGATCCCTGTATTGGTTAACTCCAACCCAAAAGCTCCGAGAAAATACTTTACAAACTTTTCATATTTCAAAATTTCCCTAAGGAGAGGGACTCAGATCTCTACCACATCCTTCACATACTGCTTTATTCAAAATTCAAAATTCAAAACTTTATTCAAAATTCAAAACTACTTATTAAAAATGCTTAGTTTTCATTCCCATTGCGTAGAACAATAAGCTAATGCTCTGCCTGCCTATACTACCTCTCGGTATACCCCCATGGTATCCTACAAAAATAACCTAATCTTAGCCACATTTATCTGAGTCCATGATTTAGCTGTAGCGACCACTTGTCTCACCTCCATTAATGCATTTACTTCTCCCTCTGGCAGTGATGAGGTTGAGGGTAGGTTATTAGTCATGCAAGAGTCTAGATGATTACTCATCTCTATTAGCAACTTCTTATATTGCCCTAGTTGTGCTTTAAGCTCTATGTTAGAGGCATGATCCTTTTCCATGCACCCCTTGACAACACTAGTGGCTAGTTCTAAAGTGTCTAACTCTCCCCATTTTGTTTTCTTACCCAAGTTTACTTGAGATCATTTGTATTTGGGAGAGGCTTGACCTTCAGTCTGGAGTGGAACTGCCACATCTGTAACCACTTCACCAGAACCTATTCTTGACAAATGATGCACAATCTTTGGTTTCTTGACCTTTTTAGGCTCCTTCATGATTACTTGCTGCCATGTCACCTTAGGCATTTCTACCTTTCTCTTCTTCTTCTCAAAATTTAATTCAAGTGAATGTGGTATATCTTCATCTTTGTCACCTTGATGTAACACTATGTCAACAGTTACAATATGAATATTTGCTCATTCCTCTCCTCCACATCTGTCTGTTTAGGATTTTAAGGTGAAGCAACTTGACGAGCTAGACTAGTTTGGAGAGCAATATTAACATTCAGTTGTTGTTTCTTATGCAACTCTCCCAACTTATCACTAACCTCTTCGTTGAATCTTGTCTCTTCCTCATCTTCCTCTGTTCCACCCTGGCTATTAGCTATGTCCTTAAAGAGGTCTTCTTGATCCTGTGAGGTTAAGACTAATCTTTCACTTAGAAAATCTTCTGCCTCATCTTGTTCTTTCTCCCCCCTAAGTGACTGATGTTCCTTGGGCTATTCCTCTTCCTAGTCTGAGTCCGATTCAACATTTCTAATAATTTCCTCCTCAGTGTTGGACCTAAATTCCTGTATCCCATGCTACCCTATGGTTGGATTGACTGATGGTCGTACAGGGGTGTTGGTAACTAGAACCTGCACTACAGCTATTGGAGGAGGTTGAGTGGGTACATCTTTATCTATCTCTATTCCTTCCTCTTGCTCCTGAGCACCTTCTCCTGCTACCTGCCCTATAGTTGTCCTTGGCAGAAGGACTTTGGTTAGTGGCACTGCTCCAATCCATCTATTACCCCAGGTCTACAGCTTTCTTTAATAATTTAGACTTTGTCATCTTCTCCTTAAGCTTTCTCATTAGATCCTCATTTCTATCTTGGGGCCCCACTTCTTCATCGAGGTCAGTAGATGTATTCTTTCTTGAGTTTGATCTTGTCTTCCGAGCATACTCCTTATAACCCCTTGACTGAGGTACTCCTGAGGTAGACTCCTTTTGTTTTCCCTTTGCGGCACTCAGCCTGACCCTTTGACTTAGCCATTATTTGATCCTATTGATGACCACTTGGGAAACCTTTTCTATATTCATGTGCTCATTCATAGACCACCTTATTGGGAGAGGGCCTTTTTATCAATTTCTAGCCCTTAATAAGTAGCATCAAGCAATTCCCCATCATCCCTCGGGTCTTTAGGGAGATTGGTTTCAATTTCAAAATCCCTTATTTGGGGTACTAATAACCTGTTATAATTTTTCTCTCTCACTTCAAAACTATATTGGAGGTTGCCCCAAAAATCCTCTAGTCTAGGCTTGTGCCCCTCATATGCCTTAGGCATAGTTTGCTTTAGCTTCCCGTAGGGATCATAGAATTCCCTAGCATAATCAAATTCTGTAAGGTTCAAATCTTAGATCTTGGGCTCCGCCAACTTTCCTACTTGTATCTTGGAGCAAGAAAAATACCCAGTAGACACTGAAAAGTCAATCCCCATTTTGTGCTTGGATGACAGGAGAGATTGAAGGCCTAGCAGTTTCTTGACATATTCTAACAAAATAATCCTGTCATTACAGTACCTTGGGAGTAGCATTGGGTTTCCTTTGAATCCACTGACCCTAATGTAGGAGGAGCGTGGATTTTGGATAAACCAACACGCCCACTCTCAGATGATAGCCATGGCCTCTGGGCTAATCCTGTATCTGGTATCTCCTATCAGTTTAATTATTTTAGGAAAAATGAAGGCATCATTGAACCTCTTGAAATGGGCCTTTGTATTGATGAGGGGGAGTTGGGAATAATATTCCCATACCTTTTTCTGACCTTCTTGTTCTCCTAGTTGTTGGCATATGTGCAGAGTTTGATGATATGATGATATTGTATGTTGTCATTGATGTCAATATGCTGAAGTATGAACTGATATATTGAAGTAAGCAAACTAGCAAGAGAACCGGTATGATGATGTGAACTGGTATATGTGAAAAAGTGAAGCGGTATGTTTGTTCAAGTGAATCGGTATGTTGAAGTGTGAACCGGTATATGGAAAGTTTTGTATCGGAGTTTCATTTGGTTTGACTACCGGTTGGTAGTCTCAGCTTCATGGTTTCTGGTTGATGCATTTCAAATCTGTGTGATTCAACCGACGACATCCTGTGATGGGTTAGCATTGAAATGGAGATCAAATTGTGTTGGCACATCAGCCTTGTGCACATGAAGGATTTCCTTGAGGATCTTGCATGAAGAAGATTGATCCTATCTACCTCGAGAATGTGCAAAGTCTCAGTAAATGGTGGAGAACATGTGATGGGTTATCAACTTCCATAAGCGGCAAAGAATGAATGATGGAGAACATCTTGACATCTGTTCAAGACTGTTTTATTCAATACAATATGATTGGACCATCTGTATTGATAACCTAAATGTTTAGGGTTTAGGGTTTATGCTATCGACCTATCTGTTTCCTATACCGACCTATTTGTTTCCTACACCGACCTATCTATTTCCAAATGTTATGTGTGTATCCAAGTGAAGAGATACTTGATTCTTTCAAGAGTAGAGAAGTGTGTTGATACCTGCAGAGTGTGACTGCAAAAGCAAAGAAACTAAAGTGGATTTGAATTGGCATTGAGTGTTGTTATCAGATCAGTGTATTACCTATTGACTTCTAACCATTTCAGCAGTTGGAAAATCCCTTAACCGGGTAGCTTTAATAGGCTTTGTGTAAATCCTTTGACAAGATGACTCAAATCAATGAGTTCTTCAATTCCTCTTGCAAGGTAACCTTTAACAGGGTTCTAACCTTTAACCGAGTATTTAGCCATCCCTTAACTGGGTGATCCCTAGCAGGATCGGTTCCTAGCAGAACCTATTGTAAAGTCCTTAACTAGATTAGGCTCCTAACAAAGTGGACTTCAGAAGAGTTCAAAGAACAACTTGTGGGTATTCATCCCCACTGTGGTTTTTCCCAGTTGGGTTTCCATGTGAAAAAAAAGTGTGTCATGTGTGATGCTTTTTCATGTGATGATTAGTATTTTCTGTTAAGTGGTAATGCATGCTGATCTAGTGGTCTTTATATTTCTGATGTATTACTTGTTTATGCATATGGGTGAAGTGGAAAGGAGATATTAGGTGTGGTGAAGATCTAAGTGTTTTTGGTTTACGTCTTTCACAGTCATACTGTGTTTTATCGATAGTACCCTTCTTTAGATCGGTGATACTATTTACTAGTTAGTTCAGTCATTGCAGTCAAACTGGTTTAAGGAAGTTTTTGTCTATACTAATTCACCCCCCCTCTCAGTATTTGTTGAGTACTTACTATTCATCATTATTCATCAATTGGTATCAGAGCATCCTCCAGCTCCTTTGTGTTGTAAGCTTAATTGCTTGAGGAAAAGATCCTATTCTAATGATGAAGAGAGAAGGTCCTAAGTTCAATAGAGACAACTTTAAAATATGGAAGGACAAGATGAAGATATACATTAAAAGCATGGGTGCTCAACACTCGAGCTATGTTGAGAATACTTATGTTGTCCCTACCGGTACTCTCACTGATGATCAAAGAAGAGAAATTCAAGAGAATGGGCAAGTCATGGAAGCTCTTATTAGCAGCCTATCTGATGTTGAGTTTATTGATGTTCAAGTAAAAGACAATCCGAAAGATGTATGGGATACTCTGGAGTCTATCTATGGCGGTGATGAGCATGTGAAGCAGGCTAAGGAAGAAAGCCTTGGAGGAAAGTTTGAAGATATGCGGATGGTTGAAGGAGAGACCATTCAACAATATGGGATAAGGATTAAAACTGTTGTTGGAGACATCAAGAGTGCAAGAGGTACAATGGATGATTCCACCATTGTTGGCAAAGTTTTGAGAACCTTATTACCGGTCTATACAATAAGGGTTGCCGCTATTCAGGAGTTGAGATCTATTGACAAGACAAAGGTGTCCCTTGATTCTATCATTACTAAGTTGACCGCTTATGAGCTAAATAGTTATGATGGCAGTGTTTAGAAGACTGATTCAACCTTTAAAGCATCTGTTGCACTATCAAGAAAGGGTAAACAAGTTAGTACCAGTTGTGAACCTAAACATAGCAGAGATATGGATGATGAGGAGATCCTGATGGAATTCAAAGCTCTTATGGCCAAGAGACTTCCTAAGGGAACTGGTAAATACAAAGGTAAGCTCCCTTTAAAATGCTTTTCTTGCAATAGGATTGGACACATTGTTGTTAACTGTCCTAATAGTGATAATAAGGACAAACCAGAGAGGTTCAAAAAGTTCAAAGGAGGAAATTGGAGAAATTGTCTTGTTGCAGTTGATGAAGGTGTCACTGATGATGAATCAAAAGATGAAGAAAGTGAAGACATAGTATTTTTAGCTATGAAGGAAGATGTGTCAGACAAGAAGGCTCTTGTCTCCTGCTTTGATAATTCTAATGAATGGATTATTGATAGTGGTTGTTCTCACCACATGACTAGTGACCAGAGAAAGTTTATGTCTTTGGAAGAGTATGATGGAGCTGTAGTCCGATTTGGTGATGATGCACCTTCTATGGTAAAAGGCAAAGGGTCCATCTCTTTAAATGGAAAAAGCAATGTTGATAATGTGTATTGGGTAGAAGGTCGCAAGCATAACCTTTTGAGTGTTGCTCAGCTGAATGATAATGGACTCACTCTGGAATTCAAAGATGGAGTATGCAAAATAAACTAACAGAGTAGTGAACTGATGGCCACCAGTATGCAGACAAAAGGTAACCTATTTCAGTTAAATACAAATATCATCCAATGTCTAATGGCTAAGTATGATGAGAGTTGCATATGGAATAGGAGACTCTGCCATGTAAATTTTGATAATATTGTGAAGGCCAGTAAGATCACGACAGTTAGGGGATTGCCTATGTTGAACAAACCAGAGAATCCTTTGTGCAGAGAATATCAACTGGGGAAAATGTCTTCCTCAACCTTCAAAGGTAAATCTTTCACAACAGATAATTTACTTGATCTTGTGCATACAGATTTGTGTGGTCCTATGAAAACTAGGAGTGTTCAAGGAGATAGGTACTTTATGATTCTTACTGATGATTGCTCAAGAATGATGTGAGTCACATTCTTGAAAGACAAGTATGAAGCTTTTGGAAAGTTCAAAGCCTTCAGAGCACTAGTTGAAAAGGAAAGTGGTAAGAGGATCAAATGCCTTAGAACTAATCAAGGAGGTGAGTTCACCTCTAGAGAATTCAATAAATACTATGAAGAGAATGACATCAAGAGGCAACTATCTACCCCCAAACTCCATAGCAGAAAGAAACAACCGAACTGTAGTTGGAGCAGCCAGAACAATGGTGATTCAATGGAAGGTTGCTCACACCTTTTGGAGAGAAGCGGTGAGCACTGCAATCTATACTATGAACCGGGTAATCATCAAGAAAGGTAAGGATAAAACACCTTATGAGTATTGGACTGATAAGACCCCTATAGTAAGCTACTTTAGAGTGTTTGTTAGCAAGTGTTATATCAAGAGGAGTGAACACCAGAGCAAGTTTGATGCAAAATGTTATGAGGGAATATTCCTATGATATTCCACCAAGAGAAAAGCTCTCAAGTGCTTCAACAATAGGACTCAGAGAATTGTTAAAAGCATCAATGTCAAAGTTGATGAAACCTCTGAGAAACCTGAGGAAACCGGTTGTGAGCAAGTGGTAGATGAACTGGTTGTAACCTTCTGGGAACTGGTTGCAAAACAACCAATTACCAGTAATAGTGCTCCTACACTGGTAGATACTAATGCTGATGAAGATGAGGATGAAGAAGAAAAGAAAGAGGAATCTGTTAAGATCATTCCTAGGTATGTAAAGCTGAATCATGATCCAAAGCAGATCATAGGAGATAAGGATGCAGGAATTCTTACAAGAAGAAAGGTAAGAGAAAACTCTTGCATGATCTCTGAATTTGAGCTTAAAACATTTAAAGAGGCACACAAAGATGAAGACTGGATCAAGGCTATGGAAGAGGAACTTGACCAGATAGAAAAGAATGGTACATGGTCTCTGGTACCCAGACCTGAACATAAAAAATGTTATTGGCACCAAATGGGTATTCAGAAACAAGCTGAATGAAGATGGCACAGTAGTAAGAAACAAAGCCAGACTGGTATGTAAGGGATATGCTCAAGAAGAAGGAGAAGAGTATGGAGAAACCTTTGCTCCAATAGCTAGATTGGAAGGAGTTTGAATGCTTCTTGCATATGCAGCCTTCAAGGGATTCAAAGTGTATTAGATGGATGTAAAATCTGCATTCCTGAATGGAATACATTAAGAGGAAGTGTATATAGAGCAACCAGATGGGTTTACCCTATCAAAAGACAATGACATGGTGTGTAGGCTACATAAAGCCTTGTATGGATTGAAGCGGGCACCTAGAGCATGGTATGAATGTTTACACTCCTATTTTGTGAATATTGGATTTGAAAGAACAAGTGAAGATAGCAATATCTATCTGAAGTCAGAAGGAGATCAGATTCAGATATGTGAAGTATTTGTTGATGACATAATTTTTGGTGGAGAGGACAAGATGAGTCATTATTTTGTAGATGAGATGAAGAAGGAATTTGAGATGTCACTTATTAGGGAGATTAAGTTCTTCATTGGACTACAGATTCAACAAATGAAAGATGGTATCTTTATCACCCAGTCCAAGTATGTCAAAGAGGTGTTGAAGACCTTTGGCATGGAAGACAGCAAACCGGTTGGTACACCAATGGTGACCGGTTGTAAATTGTCAAAAGAAGATGACTTGGCATTGGTGAATGAGAAGGAATACCGATCAATGATTGGTAAGCTACACTATGTAGTGCACAACAGACTGAACATTACACATGTCGTGGGCATTACTGCATGTTTCCAGAAAAGTCCAAGAGAATCCCACTTGGTAGCAGTCAAGTAGATTCTTAGATATCTAAAGGGAACTATTGACTATGGATTGTGGTATCCATACAGTAATGATTTCAATCTCAAAGTGTTTAGAGATGTTGATTGGGCTAGTAATGTGGATGACTAGAAGAGCACAACCGGTGGTGCATTCTTTCTTGGTGGTAGACTAGTCTCATGGATGAGTAAGAAGCAGAGTTGTATCTCTCAGTCTATAGCAGAAGCAGAAAATGTAGCAGCATTTATGAACTGCACTCAGACAATTTGGATGAAGCATGTATTAAGTGCTTTCAAAGTCCATGTATTTGAACCAGTGAGTATCTTTTGTGACAACACAAGTGCAATCAATATTTCCAAGAATCTAGTTTTGCATGCTAGAACTAAGAACTTTGAGCTCAAGTGTCATTTCTTGAGGGAGAAAGTTCAGAACAAAGAGGTTGTATTGGAACATGTTTCTAGTAAGGAGCAATTAACAGATATATTCACCAAGCCTCTACTGAAGGCTACATTTACCTATTTAAGAGGTGAATTAGGGGTGCTTCCCCTTCAAGATGTGAACTAAAGGTATGTGCTCCACATCAGTTAGGTATTGCATAGATAAATCTTTTCAGGATTGATGTGTTGAAGGATGCTACTCCTCAGGGGGAGCAACATAGTGGAACATGGATGTTTGTGCCTCCACTTTGCCATTGTTGTCAAAGGGGGAGAAGATGTGAAGCAAAGAAGATATCTGGAGTTTTGAAAACACAATATGGAAGAGATTTGGGAGACGATGTGAAGCGGAGAGATATATTTGTATATTTCCATCAATGCCAAAGGGGGAGATTGTTGGCATATGTGCAGAATTTGATGACATGATTGGTGTAGGAGCACTAGGCATGAAGACAACTTGGAGGACACCATGGAAGCATGAAAAGGAGGTGTATGAGTCTAATAGACTCAACTATGATGTCGTGAAGCCAATTATGGCATTTTATTGTAATGATCCTAATGTAATGATTAATCATCCTAATGGACCTAATAAGGCCATAGGACCAAATATAGGGTTTCATCGATATAGAATTGGGAAGGGTCTCAAAGGTGTTTAGACCTATTTGATAAATCATTTTGATCCTTTATAAGTCATTAGGTTGGGGTAGAAGTCCATTTCATAAGAGTTTTAAATTCAAAATTCAAAAATAGTGGCTAGTGTCATTTTGGAGGGAAAAGACAAATTTGTTAATTTAAGCATTTGTAATGAAAAATAACTGTATGGGTTGGTTATGGGAGATATTATAAAGTATTTGGATGTCATTTTGGTGGGTGTGGATGCATTGTACGGATCTAGTATGGACAGAACAGTAAAAGCAATAAAAAAACCAGTTTTTCTTGCATTTCCATTGGTTTTTTGATGATTTATTGATTGGGAGTGTTGTATATTCATGGTGGATGAAGTAGGCATTTAGAGATCAGTGTTCAATGTTTATTTTAATTCTTTTATAGATGTGTGGGGGAAAAAGTGACACTAAGCTAATATGCCCTAATCTCACTTTCAATCACACACTTGTGGAATACGAAAGAGCCTAGAGGTATCACACAATTGGCTACTTCTTTTTGTGGAAGAGAGAGCCACGGGCTACCTTATTAGGATTTCTATTCCTTTGTTGCAAATGATAGATAGAATGATGCAAGTTCAATCCCTAACCCTAAGGTGCAAGTATGAACTAATAGCAAGATTTGCAGAATTGAGATTAAACAATGGAAAGTTGTAAACACAAGGACAAGGCAAGAATGCAAATGCGTACCTGGTGTTAAAATCTGAGTGAAACTGTTCGGGACGGGGGTGCGGGCGCCACTGTCTTGATTCTGCTCCTGAAATTGTTGTTTTGCAACCTGAAAAGTTGTCAGAAACTTGCTGAAAGTTGCTGTCTGACAGAGGGACCAGGGTGCCCAGCGCCCCTGTCCCAGAGACCAGGGCGCCCCACGCCCCTGTCCTGGTCTTTTGCTCTGAAATTTGGAGTGAAGTTTTGTCTCGGTCCGCTTCCGTCGAATCTGCAACTTGCGGCGTCGTTCGAATCTCGAAACCTGCACTTATATCTGAAAAGGTATGGTGGGTGGCTATATAGGGTTTTGCCTTAGTCAAACCCCCGCTTTGGTGATTTCCACCTCCACGAATAGCCAAGTTGTATTGTAAAAGTAATGTGTGTGCAGACCTTGTGTGTGTGCAAGATCCTAAGATGCAAGTAAGCAAACTAGAGCAACCTAGAAAGTAAACCCTAATTGCTTGTAAATGATAATATAAATGCTCCAAATCAAGATGCAAAGTGATCTAAAGCATGAATACAAATGATATAATGAGGCTTATGCAAAGACATGAAAACAACATGAAATCATACCCAACCCCAAGGGAGGGATACAAGCCAATCTTCAGTCGGTAATCCCCTATTGCTCTTCAATGTCTTCAAAGCCCTAAATGGATGAATGAAATTGATGGATGCTTAATGGATGGATGTTGAATGTTGTTGAAGTCTTCAAAGATCTGCTCTTTTGCTGCATAGAAGGTCCTTGAAACCAAAATCCCGATCCTTTCAAATGAAGAAAGAGAGCTCTTATATATGAAACCCTAGGTCTTAATTTCAACTTTTGGCCGACCTAGAGATTGAATCTCCTGCCAATTTCTTGGGGTTAAGCTTTATTTTATGATTGGATCGCGCTCCTAAAATTTCGGGAAAAATGTCCAGGACCATGTGCACTCCGGGCGCCATGGTCCTCTCCGGGCGCCATGGTCCCAACAAATTTTCACCAATTTTTCAGGGCCGTTAGATATGATGATTTTAGAGAGAATCCCGAAGTTACAGGTGATTTCGAGATGTTTTGACCCCCGAAATCAAGCCCCCAAGTTCAAAATAGGACCTAATTAGGGTTTTTGATTAAATGATGTATTGGAGGAATAAAATGAAAGGGGCACACTTTAATGAAACGGCCCAACTTTATGATATGGGAGATGACAAAATAGAACCTTAGACCTAATTAATTTAATTAATTAAGTGCTAAAGGGGAAATGCAATGCAAAATGCAAAATGCGCCAAGGCGGGTGCTAAACTAGGTGTGAAATTGTACCACCGTGGCAAGTGCGTACAATTTACGACGCTACATTTAGCCCCCACTTTAGCGGTCATATGAACACTACGTGCATATGCAAGCTAAAGTACAGAAAAGTAAACATTATTTGAAAAAGGATATATCCATAAGTTTGTCAAACGAAGCCCACAGCGGTATCTGCAGTACACAGTTAGGAACCGCACCCTACAAAACACACGTTAGATCACAAAATCACCTAATGCTTACTGAGGAAGGTGATGAAAATTTGAGGGTAGCTATATGCCCCCCCCTGTTTCGGCTTGCTAATTTTAGTGAGTTGAAACAGGGTATCATGTTTACCACTTCAAATTGTTAAAGAATATTGATGGCAAATGCTCACAAGAAGATTTGATATGAGATCAAAAACTAATGGAGAATCATTTGGTAAGAAAGAGGACTAAATCTCAATTCCAACACAACAAATAGTGTGAGGATTTGAGAGTTCTCTAACACAAGATGAAGGATGTAAATGGAAAAAAAATGCAAAGAGAAGAAAAGAAAGGAAAAAAGCATGAATACACACATTGGTGATCCATGAGAAGAATAGTGAGAGAGAAAACATGGACTTCTCACCCCTAGATCTTGTCTAGGTGATCCATGGAAAGGACATGGAAAACTAGCCCCTAGAGTCTATCTAGGTGATCGATGTAAGGGAGGAGAGTGAGAAAGTCTAGCCTTATGCTGCTAGTTCCACTCAACCTCGTGCATGTGTGTGTAAGGGAGGTTAGAAGCACCTCATATGAGTCTATGCCCGAGTATGCTACAACCTGTATATGTATAGTACAAAAGCGTGACATCTCACTCTAAGAGTCTGTGCTCTGGTTCCGAGAATGACCCATTGCTCAAAAAGTGTAATGTTTATGTCATAAGCAAAGTAGAACAAGGATACCTACCTTCATCACAAAAGAAGATACCCCAAAAATGCAATAATGTCATAGATCCAAGCAAGAGAGTTTTGCACTCTTTAAGCAAGGATAAGATAGTTGAAAAGGGATATCTTGTAGTATGTGTAAAGGAGATCCTTAGAGGAGAAGAGATCTTTGTACAAAAGACACCTATCCCCGAGAAGAATTGTCTTAGACAAACATCTTCTAGAATAAGACAAAGAAGAGAATAAGAATGCAATACTTCCTTCTTTTGCGAGGTGAAAGTGATTCTTAATGAAGGATGATGCTCCTTTTAACCCAATTGGGAGAGTGAATTCATTATGGATGTATTTTACCAAGTGCAAAAGAGGTTGTAGTCAAGGACTTACACCTCTTGTAAGAGAGAATCCTTGAACAAACAACAACAAATGCATACAAGGAATAACATCAAGTAATGAAGTTCACACCATCCACGAAATAGGAAAAGGTGGATCCTTAGATAAAAATAAGGAAAGGTCATTGCCTCCCAAGGATAACGACAATGAGAAGGACTTACACAATCTTCTAGGGGGAGATTTAGACATAAGCAAAATGTACTACATACTCACATGAGTTCATGCAAGCAAGACATTAGTGTATGTAAAATGCTCCTCACAAGAAGTGGGTAGGATAAGAAAGAGAATACACATCTTCTCCCATATCTAGGAAAAGAGGATTCTAAAGAAAAGATGATCAATATTTCCACACTATTACCCCAAAGGGAAATTTTAACCATAAAAAGAAGAGATGTATGAAATCACTCTTGTCCCCATAGGAACAAGAGATAACATAGAAAATTAGGCTATTATGTTGCTTCAAAAATATGATTGCACTTGAAATTGTACCATGATGAATGACAATGAACCCCCAGTAAATGAGCTACCAATGTCACATAATGATGAGCAACATAATAGCCATTAATGTTATTTAAAGACATGATAGACTGAATGAGGTATTTGAATATGACATGCTAAATGCTCAACTATAAGTGAGATCAAAAACATGTATAAAATGATAAAAATTGAAGAAGAAAAGTCACAAGAAATCTTAGAAGAGGGATGAGTGTAATTTATTAGAGCCTTATCCCTGGAGGAAAGGACTTTATGATGAATAGGAGATAAAGATTCATAAGTGGATTTAGAAATTTGAGGGGAGTCATAAAGAGATTTGTTCATCGCCAAGATTTCCTTATGAGGGGAATGAGAGTTGATAGAAGTAGAAGATGATTTAGTTGAAGTGAGATCATCATCACTACTAAATATAGCATTCACATTGAGAGATGGTCTTTTAGATGCTTTGGTGGGCTTAGAAAGATTATATCCAAGTCCAAATGAATATTCATGCATGTTATGTTCTAAAATAACTTTAATTCCTTGTTCATTTGTGCCACAACCATTTCCACTATAGCCACTCTTAGCCAAAATGTGAAAACCACGACCATAAACGGATGCTAAATCAGAGAAGGATGAAGATGCCCCATAGGTCTTAGTGCTATTTGTATTAGAGGAAGATGTTAAAGAGTTATTTGAATCGGAGGTAGCCACAAAGTTGTTACTGAATTGCTTAGACAAAGTGGGCTTTTCTTTAGTTTCTTCCTTAGATTTTCCCTTCTCAATCTTAGGCACTCTATATTCTCCTACGAAAGTAGGGTTAAAGTCTAAAGATCCCCAATCATCTTCTGCGAGAACCTTCTCAGGATCAAAAGCCTTTTCATGTGTAGATTCAAGTTGAGAAGAATCTTCTTCAAGAATTTCAGACTCATCCAAAGAATTCTGATTATCAGAGGGTGATGATTTATCCATAGGTATTTTGTTTAAAGAGTCATCACTAGAAGAGGAAGGTTTAGAAGAACTCCCTTAGGAAGTAGATGTTTGCAAACAAGCTTGAAAATTAGTATCACCTATCAAGGTATATGTCTTATTGTTATAAATAAATTTAACTTGTCTATGCAATGTAGAGGGGACAACTTGCATACTGTGAATCCAAGGTCTCCCTAATAACAAGTTGTATGTTAAATTTACCGACATAACATGGATAGGAGTAGGCAAAGTAACAGGTCCCACTATGATTGGTAAGGTGATAATACCTAATGAAGACTTAGCCACATTATCAAAGCCTTGAATGGGACGAGAGTCAGGCTCAATAAGGGATGTATCCACATTCATCTTATGCAATAGATTAATGCTACACACATTAAGGCCAGAGCCATTATCTACCAGTGTCCGTCTTATAGCAGTGTCATTTATGATAACCACAATCATCAAGGGATCATATTGATGTTGAATTTCACTAGTAGGCAATTCATCTTGAGTAAACACAATTTGAGCTTTAGGATTCATCACAGAGTTAACCAAAGACACTATATTACTAGATGTATTAGGTGGAGGAACATTCAAATCTTTCAAGGCCTCTTGTAACATTCCATGATGAGCAGAAGAAGTTTGGATCAAATCCCAAAGGGATATTTTAGTAGGGGTAGCTTTAAGTTGTTCTATGAGATCATATTCCTTACCAAGAACTTGTGAAATACGTGGAGCTTGAGGAAGAATAGGTTGGGAAGGAGGAAGTGAAGTTGGGATAACTGGAAGAGGATTAGGTTGCCTATTGTTTCTTGTGTTATAGGTATGAGCAACCGCATTATAACTCTCTCTAGTCAGTTGCTTAGCATACTCATAAGGGCTCTTAGAAGAATAACCTCCTTGCACAGTAATAATAGGTTTCTTAGGAGTGCAAAAAGAATCATTAGCATAACCACCTTGAACCACTAAGATAGGCTTATTTAAAGGTTGAGAATTTTGAGAAGGACAAGCACCTTGGATAGTGAAGAGAGGTTTGTTAGGTGTTTCATTCACATGTATCAAATTGATTGAGGATGGTTTAGAGGAATGAACAAAAGCATTGGAAGAATTATTGATAGTCTTCTCTTGCACTAAAATCTTATCACAGATCAAATCAATTTTAGGAGAGAGACTAGGGATAGGCATTGATGTTCTAGTAGAAAGAGTAATACTAGGAAAGGTCATATCATCCTCTATCATCAAAGGATCCACATGGGGAATAAACTCTCCAGGAGAAGGATCAACATTACTCTCTAAAGTCTCACTTTTGAGAGGGAGATCTTTGAAAGAGATGTTAACCATCTTGCTTTGAACTAGGGTTTCCTTATGAGTAGAACCAAGTTGAGGAGAGGGAGATGCTTTATTTTTAGAGGGAGAATAATTAAGATTCAAGGAAGGTGAGAAACAATCAAGGGAGTTTTCAATCTTGATTTCATCCCCTTTGGCTAGGGTTCTCTCATGGGATAGAGAATAATCTACACCTTCTTCTAATGGTTCATCCCAAATAGTGAGGTTGTTGAAAGGAATGTTTGAAGTATTGTTAATTTCGGGAGAGGAGATAACATTGTTTATTAATTCCTCATCCCTAGGAGGGAGAGCATCAATAGATGTGTTAAACTCATCCTCTTTCCTCAAAATATGTTCAATATGATCTTTAGGGGAGAGAGAATTAAGGAAATTGCTTATTATTTCATCTTCTTTCTCTAAGGGATGCTTATGGGTAAGACCAACTTTAGGAGAAGGGTAAGTGTTTATCATTAATTCATCATCTCTAGTGGGAATTTTGTTGGAAAAGGAAATGCCATCACTAGGAAATGTAGGGATAATGTCATCTTCTTGCACAAAAGGATCATCATGGAGTGTTTTTTAGGAGACACAAACCAACAAAGCATGATCATATCTATTAAAAGGTTTATCTTTTTATTCAAAAGGAGACATCTCTTCATAGAGGGGATCATTGAAAACAACCATGTTACTAGATTTAGTGGAAGAGCTGATAGGAATGTACCCTTGAGAGGAATCATTCGACTTATCTTTCTCATCACAATGAAATGGCATAGTAACAATGTTTATGAGTTTTTGGTAAAAAGAAGGTTTGGTATCTTTAGGATTCAAAAACTCATATAAAGCTTCATCTAATTCATCTTGGCTATGCAAATAAAAATCTGACATTTTGAAATAAAGATTGCATAAAACTTAAACACACAATGCAAAGAAACAAAGAAACACACTCTTTCTTTTCCCCCTTTTTTTTTTCTTTTTTTTTTTTTTTGAAAATGAAACTTAAATGAAACACGCTAAATCTAGATCTAGATCTAACAAATGTAATGCAAGAGAAAGCAATAATAAGATTCACATCGGTTTCACCAAAATGTGTGGGGGAAAAAGTGACACTAAGCTAATATGCCCTAATCTCACTTTCAATCACACACTTGTGGAATACGAAAGAGCCTAGAGGTATCACACAATTGGCTACTTCTTTTTGTGGAAGAGAGAGCCACGGGCTACCTTATTAGGATTTCTATTCCTTTGTTGCAAATGATAGATAGAATGATGCAAGTTCAATCCCTAACCCTAAGGTGCAAGTATGAACTAATAGCAAGATTTGCAGAATTGAGATTAAACAATGGAAAGCTGTAAACACAAGGACAAGGCAAGAATGCAAATGCGTACCTGGTGTTAAAATCTGAGTGAAACTGTTCAGGATGGGGGCGTGGGCGCCACTGTCCTAATTTTGCTCCTGAAACTGTTGTTTTGCAACCTGAAAAGCTGTCAGAAACTTGCTGAAAGTTGTTGTTTGACAGAGGGACCAGGGCGCCCAGCGCCCCTGTCCTGGTCTTTTGCTTTGAAATTTGGAGTGAAGTTCTGTCTCGGTCCGCTTCCGTCGGATCTGCAACTTGCGGCATCGTCCGAATCTCGAAACCTGCACTTATATCTGAAAAGGTATGGTGGGCGGCTATATAGGGTTTTGCCTTAGTCAAACCCCCGCTTTGGTGATTTCCACCACGAATAGCCAAGTTGTATTGTAAAAGTAATGTGTGTGCAGACCTTGTGTGTGTGCAAGATCCTAAGATGCAAGTAAGCAAACTAGAGCAACCTAGAAAGTAAACCCTAATTGCTTGTAAATGATAATATAAATGCTCCAAATCAAGATGCAAAGTGATCTAAAGCATGAATACAAATGATATAATGAGGCTTATGCAAAGACATGAAAACAACATGAAATCATACCCAACCCCAAGGGAGGGGTACAAGCCAATCTTCAGTCGGTAATCCCCTATTACTCTTCAATGTCTTCAAAGCCCTAAATGGATGAATGAAATTGATGGATGCTTAATGGATGGATGTTGAATGTTGTTGAAGTCTTCAAAGATCTGCTCTTTCACTGCATAGAAGGTCCCTGAAACCAAAATCTTGATCCTTTCAAATGAAGAAAGAGAGCTCTTATATATGAAACCCTAGGTTTTAATTTCAACTTTTGGCCGACCTAGAGATTGAATCTCCTGCCAATTTCTTGGGGTTAAGCTTTATTTTATGATTGGATCGCGCTCCTAAAATTTCGGGAAAAATTTTCGGGACCATGTGCACTCCGAGCGCCATGGTCCTCTCCGGGCGCCATGGTCCTGACAACTTTTCACCAATTTTTCAGGGCCGTCAGATATGATGATTTTAGAGAGAATCCCGAAGTTACAGGTGATTTCGAGATGTTTTGACCCCCAAAATCAAGCCCCCAAGTTCAAAATAGGATCTAATTAGGGTTTTTGATTAAATGATGTATTGGAAAGGGCACACTTTAATGAAACGGCCCAACTTTATGATATGGGAGATGACAAAATAGAACCTTAGACCTAATTAATTTAATTAATTAAGTGCTAAAGGGGAAATGCAATGCAAAATGCAAAATGCGCCAAGACGGGTGCTAAACTAGGTGTGAAATTGTACCACCGTGGCAAGTGCGTACAATTTACGATGCTACAATAGAATATTTTGATCATACTTTTCATTTTAGTGCTGACTGTACCTTGTTTTATGGGTTGTGTCATTGGCATTGAAGGCCCAAAATGCAATTTGGAGCCCTTCTATGGATGTAAGGTCCCGTTTCTCATAGAGGAGGCTCTATCTAACATGTACATTATGATCCTAACTAAAAAAATTGCAGGAAGTGTGTTTTAACAGGTGTACACCATGAGTTTGATGAGGGAAAAGTGAGTAGGAAGCATAGCAAGCTTATAGCAGCAGAAGATCTACCTCTTGGAGAGGGTAGTTTGATGATTGAAGTTGGTTAATATGACCAAGGAGATGGTGTAGGGACTTTTAATGAGCCTTGGAAGTGATTGGAAAGGTTTGAATTAGAAAATCCTTGGTTTTGGAGCCTAATGGTGAGGGTTTTGGGGTTTGCACATTAAAAGAGTACATAGAACCAATTTTATTGGATATTACTTAGTTTTGAGGCATAAATAAACACTATTGAGAGTTTCAAGATTGGGGAAGAATTATTTCTTACACTTTATTTGTAAAACTTGTGTTTTTGGCAAGCAAATTTGTCTCAGTCTTAGGACAGCAAAGGCACGATCCAAAGCAACCTGCCTTCAATCTTTTATATGTTGTAGTAAGCTAAAAAGGGTGTCTGAAATTTTTTTTTTTTTCAGAGTGATTTGGGAAAAGTTGGAGAAAACAATTTATTTTAGCCTCAAGTGGCCTAATTGGGGCTCTAGGGCTAGTAGCAGGCATAGTGGGGTTTAAGAGCATGGTGAAGACTAGAACATTTGAATCTAGTTGAATATTGTTGGATTGGGTTGGCATAGGTGTTTAAAAACCTTAGGAGTCATTGTGGAGAGTGGTTTGAAATTTTCCCTTCTAAAACCATTAAGGTGCCTTGGAAACACTAGGTAAATGCAAAGAGTGTGAAGCACTTGAAAACATATTTTCTTGAAATTGCCTAAAACCCCTGACCCTCTGCATCAGAGTGGTATCAGAGCAATGAGTAGATCTCTTTGGGAAGGTTTTGACAAGATGGCACCCTAGAATCAAATGGCTAGGGAAATTGAAGAGTTGAAGGAAGCTCTTGAAAGAGAGAAGAGGGAAAAGAGGGAACTTGAAGCAGCAAGAGAAAGAGAGAGAAGGGAGAGAGTGCAACTATCTGTAAGGATAGAAGCCTTAGAGAAGGAAAGAGAACAACCTAGGGTGGATGAAAACAATGAGCATCTTGACTCACATAATGAAGGAAGTGGGCATGAAGAGCATAGGGAAGAGATAGTAGACCCTGAAGAGAAGAGGTTGGTAAGACTACTAAAGGCAGTAAAAGGTGGAGTAATGAAAGGACATGTTGATTTACCTATTTACCAGGGAAGAATGGATAGTGAGGAAGTGCTAGGGTGGATAGAGGCCTTAGAAAACTACTTTGAGTTGGAAGACACGAATGATGACAAGAAGGTGAAATTTGCAAAGGCAAAGTTGAGGGGAACAACATTAACATGGTGGGGTGGTATGCAGGCTAAGAGGACAGCAAGAGGAATGAATAAGATCACAAGTTGGGAGTGAATGAAGGCAATGATGAAGGCACAATTTCTACCATCTGATTTTGCTATACAAACAAAGAGGATGAGGCAAAACTTAAAACAAAGAGACATGGATGTGATGACATACATAGAGCAATTTCACAAATTGAGCATTAGAGGAGGAGTAGAGGACGAAGAAAAAAAGGTGGCAAGGTATTTGAATGGGCTGAGATACAATTTGTAGGATGAGATTGGGTTGAATGTTCCACAGACATTGGGAGATTGTTTCCAACTTGCAATAAGGGCTGAGGAGAAGTTGAAGAGAAAACAAGAGAGACAAGGAGGCACAAGAGGTAGAGGATCCATGAGAGGAAGAGGAGGAAGGTCTGCAAATGAATCACAAGGACAAGATAATAAGGACATAGAGTCTACATCAAAACAAAGAGGTGGTTATAGTTATAGAGGAGGAGGTAGATTTGGTAGTGGAAGAGGATCACATGTATTCACAGGCAGATGTTTCTATTATAATGAAGTTGAGCACCAATCTTTCAAATGTCCTAAATGGGATGAAGGAGACAAAGGCAAAGATAGAAGAGTACACTTAGCATATGAAGAAGAAGACAAGAATGAAGACAAAGAACCATTGAAAGTTTATCCTATAACAGAGGGAGACTTTGTTATGATCAGAAGAGGTAAATTGCAGCAGCAAACATTAGATCAGGTATCCATCTTCAGGACACAATGCTTGAGTAAGGGTAAGATATGTAAGTTGATTATTGATTCTGGCTCACATGATAATCTTGTTTCATTTGATATGGTTTCTAAGTTGGGATTGCAAACATTTGATCATCCTAATCCTTATAATGTCACTTGGGTTAGTCAAGAGTAGCATGTAATGATTAGTCAGAGGGCTTATGTTGATTTCTCAATTGGTCCATATCATGATCATGTTTTATGTGATGTTATACCTATGACTTGTGGGCATATCATATTGGGTAGACCATGGCAATATTTAAGGAGGACAATACATGATGGGTATACAAATACATATTTGGTTCATAAGGACAGCAAAAGATATAGTTTAACACCTTTACCTTGTAAGGAGAAGAATGAACATAATGTAATCTATTTTGGAGACAAAATTAGGATGTGTGTGCAGGGTAGTGAGGTCAAGGATACTAGTTGGATGAATCAAACTAAGTTATAGCAGAACAGTAGTCCTAAGGAGCAGCAAGATTGGGACTTTAAGAGCATAAAATTTGGGGACATTGGTTGTCCTATGATTGAGCAGAGAGATTTGGTTAAACCTTTGAGTTTGTAGATGATATCAGATCAGAACAGTGATATGAGAAGGCAAGAAGAGGTGAAGACACAAGGTCCTAGACAAAGGACTCAAAATCAGATTTTTGATACTAATGCTTTTGGTAAAGTGAATGCAAGTTGTAGCAGGAGGCAAATTACCTTTGGAGAGTATCTTTTCCCTATTGAAAATCAGAAGACATCATCATTAGGTGGTTGGCACAAGACTAGTCACTCTTGGGACAAGAGTTCTTTGTTTGGTGGGGAGGATGGTGCAGGAGCACTAGGCATGAAGACAACTTGGAGGACACCATGGAAGCATGAAAAGGAGGTGTATGGGTCTAATAGACTCAACTATGATGTCTTGAAGCCAATTATGGCATTTTATTGTAATGATCCTAATGTAATGATTAATCGTCCTAATGGACCTAATAAGGCCATAGGACCAAATATAGGGTTTCATGGATATAGAACTGGGAATGGTCTCAAAGGTGTTTAGACCTATTTTATAAATCATTTTGATCCTTTATAAGTCATTAGGTTGGGGTAGAAGTCCATTTCATAAGAGTTTTAAATTCAAAATTCAAAAATAGTGGCTAGTGTCATTTTGGAGGGAAAAGACAAATTTGTTAGTTTAAGCATCTATAATGAAAAATAACTATATGGGTTGGTTATGGGAGATATTATAAAGAATTCTGATGTCATTTTGGTGGGTGTGGATGCATTGTACGGATCTGTTACGGACAAAACAGTAAAAGCAATAAAAAAACCAGTTTTTCTTGCATTTCCATTGGTTTTTTGATGATTTATTGATTGGGAGTGTTGTATATTCATGGTGGATGAAGTAGGCATTTAGAGATTAGTGTTAAATGTTTATTTGAATTCTTTTATAGAATTTTTTGATCATACTTTTCATTTTAGTGCTGATTGTACCTTGTTTTCTGGGTTGTGTCATTGGCATTGAAGGCCCAAAATGCAATTTGGAGCCCTTCTATGGATGTAAGGTCTTGTTTCTCATAGAGGAGGATCTATCTAACATGTACATTATGATCCTAACAAAACATTCATAGGAAGTGTGTTTTAATAGGTGTACACCATGAGTTTGATGAGGGAGAAGTGAGTAGGAAGCATAGCAAGCTTATAGCAGCAGAAGATCTACCTCTTGGAGAGGGTAGTTTGATGATTGAAGTTGGTTAATATGACCAAGGAGATTGTGTAGGGACTTTTAATGAGCCCTGGAAGTGATTGGAAAGGTCTGAATTAGAAAATCCTTGGTTTTGGAGCCTAATGGTGTGGGTTTTGGGGTTTGCACATTAAAAGAGCACATAGAACCAATTTTATTGGATATTACTTAGTTTTGAGGCATAAATAAACACTGTTGAGAGTTTCAAGATTGGGTAAGAATTATTTCTTACACTTTCTTTGTAAAACTTGGGTTTTTGGCAAGCAAATTTGTCTCAGTCTTAGGACAACAAAGGCACGGTCCAAAGCAACCTACCCTCAATATTTTATATGTTGTAGTAAGTCGAAAAGGGTGTTTGAAATTTTTATTTTTTTTTGGGAGTGATTTGGGAAAAGTTGGAGAAAACAATTTATTTCAGCCTCAGGTGGCCTAATTGGGGTTGTAGGGCTAGTAGCAGGCATAGTGGGGTTTAAGAGCATGGTGAAGACTAGAACCTTTGAATCTAGTTGAATATTGTTGGATTGGGTTGGCTTAGGTTTTTAACAACCTTAGGAGTCATTGTGGAGAGTGGTTTGAAATTTGCCCTTCTAAAACCATTAAGGTGCCTTGGAAACACTAGGTAAATGCAAAGAGTGTGAAGCACTTGAAAACATATTTTCTTGAAATCACCTAAAACCCCTGACCCTCTGCATCAATGATGATATTGTATTTTTTCATTGATGTCAATATGTTGAAGTATGAACATATTGAAGTAAGCAAACTGGAAAGAGAACCTGTATGATGATGTGAACCGATATATGTGAAAAAGTGAAGCGGTATGTTTGTTCAAGTGAACCGGTATGTTGAAATGTGAACTGGTATATGGAAAGTTTTGTATCAGGGTTTCATTTGGTATGACTACCGGTTGGTAGTCTCAGCTTCAGGGTTTCTTGTTGATGCATTTCAAATCTGTGTGATTCGACCGACGACATCATGTGATGGGTTAGCATTGAAATGGAGATCAGATCATGTTGCCAAGTTAGCCTTGTGCACGTGAAGGATTTCCTTGAGGATCTTGCATGAAGAATATTGATCCTATCTACCTCGGGAATGTGCGAAGTCTTAGTAAACAGTGGAGAACGCGTGATGGGTTATCAGCTTCCATAAATGGCAAAGAACGAATGATGGAAAATGTCTTGAGATCTGTTCAAGACTGTCTTATTCAATACAATGTGTTTGAACGATCAGGATTGGACCGACTATATTGATAACCTAAATGTTTAGGGTTTAGGGTTTATGCTTCTGACCTATCTATTTCCTATACTGACCTATCTGTTTCCAATAAGGTCGATGATGATTTGCATTATAAAGTTGTTGGCAAATGTTATGCATTTATCCAAGTGAAGAGATACTCAATTCTTGCCAGACCAGAGAAGTGTGTTGATACCTACAGAGTGTGACTGTAGAAGCAAAGGAACTAAAGTGGATCTGCATTGGCATTGAGTGTTGTTATTAGATCAATGTATTACCTATTGACTTCTAACCATTTCAACAGTTTGAAAATCCCTTAACCGAGTAGCTTTAACAAGCTTTATGTAAATCCTTTAACAGTGTAACTCAAATCAATGAGTTCTTCAAATCCTCTTGCAAGGTAAGCTTTAACAAGGTTCTAACCTTTAACCGGGTGATCCCTAGCAAGATTGGTTCTTAGCAAAACCTATTGTAAAGTCCTTAACCAGATTAGGCTCCTAATAGAGCGGACTTCAGAAGAGTTCAAAGAACAACTTGTGGGTATTCATCCCCATCGTGGTTTTTCCCAGTTGACTTTCCACGTGAAAAATCAGTGTGTCATATGTGATGCCTTTTCATGTGATGATTAGTATTTTTTGTTAAGTGGTAATGCATGCTGCTCCAGTGGTCTTTATATTTTTGATGTATTACTTGTTTATGCATATGGTTGAAGTAGAAAGGAGATATTAGGTGTGGTGAAGATCTAAGTGTTTCTGGTTTATGTCTTTCACAGTCATATTTTGTTTTACTGATAGTACCCTGCTTTAGATTGGTGATACTATTTACCAGTTAGTTCAGTCTTTGCAATCAAACTGGTTTAAGGAAGTTTTTGTCTATACTGATTCACCCGCCCCCCCTCTCAGTATCTGTTGAGTACTTACTATTCATCATTATTCATCACTAGTTGACCTTCAACCTGTAGGCTTGGGAATTTTCCAGCTCTTGCGGCCACCTAGATAACATAAGATGTAAAGAAGAATTTCTTGGTCTAGTGGACCTCTTTCATCTATTTTCATATGTTGTCTGAAAGGATTTGAGGCCATTCAAAATACTGCTTTCCTACTAGGATGTTTGTCATGAATTGGAATAGCCATGGGTGAAAGTATTTACAGTTGGGCTAGCCAAAGGCCTTGCTTAACATGATGATCAGGTCTCTCTGAGGCTCCTTAAAGTCTTCTCTTAGTATCTCTATGGCCTTTAGACTTGTTTTCCTTTCTTCCTCCAACTAATTTTCATTCATGTGCCTCTTGTTTGAGGTCACATTATCGTTCCATACCTTCAAGGCTTCCTCCTCGGTTGAGACAAATATCGCATGTTTGGTTGGGATGCTAAACACAAATCCCAACATATCAAGGGACCGATCTATCACTATTTTACCTTGTACGTACCTGCACTTCCTGGTGTCAGGGTCATAAAATTAGGAAATTGTCATTTTAAATTTGGGAGCCTACACCAACTATGGAAAGATGGCGGCCTCTACTAGGCCTGATCTCTTTATCCTTCTATGTGGGGCTTCCAACCTTGGCTTACCCAATTGGGTTTTAATATCCTCAATCTCGATGTGCCCGATCTCAGTATCAGTAACCTATTTAACTTGATCATCCAACTTTGAAGCATAAACCTGCCCTTGGTAATGGTACTTCATGGTTACCGGGAATTAGTCAATATCCTTTCCTCTCTTGCTGGAAGATGAGTTCATCTAATTGCTTGATTTTGCAAGAAGGAAACAAGTGTCGGTGCATTATACAAAACATGGAAAACTTCATTCACCTTGAGACTCCAGGGTTTTGGGGTTCCAAGGTAAGTAACTGTTAAAATGTGGTGACTGATCAACAAAGTACTATACACTCAACACATATCCTCACCAAGGTCCAGGGTTGGGCCGGGCCTTGGGCAGGGGTTCGGGGGCGGGAGCCCCCGAGAAATATTTTTTTGCCATTTTTTGTTGATGAAAACCAACATTGTAATAAAACCCTAAAAAGGCCGACTTTGTTTGTTGCCCTAAAAATGCATGTGATAAGCAGTTGGGATGCTTAAGGCATTGTAAGGTTGATGTACTATTTTTGTTGGATAATAAGAAAGATTAGACGACTGTGTATGGTGGACATAACCCATTCAGGGTGAACCACGTTAAATCTCTGTGTTATCTGTGTCTTATTTTATTTCTTTACCTTTTGTATTTAAATCTGCATATAATTGTTAGTTCATATTTGCTTCGGATTTGCTTGAAACCCTAACAATTGGTATCAGAGCGAGGTTTTTTGTAAATTGGCAGGACTTTTAGATTTGAGTGGGAGCAATGGAGGATTCCAAATTCAAGGTCAAAAAGTTTAACGGTCAGAATTATCAGTTATGGAAAATGCAGATGGAGGATTACCTGTATCAAAAGGATTTGTGGCGGCCATTGGAAGGAAAGGCAAAGAAAGCGACCACAATGTCAGATGGAGAGTGGGACATTTTAGATAGAAAGGCACTGGGATCCATTCGATTGTGCCTTACGCCATCTATAGCATTCAATATAACAAAAGCAAAAATGGCTGTAGATTTGATGGCAACATTGGCTAAGTTGTATGAGAAACCCTCGGCTTCGAATAAGGTATTTCTTATGAAGCGTTTGTTTAATTTGAAAATGAGTGAGGGAGGATTTGTAGCGGAGCACTTAAATAAATTTAATACCAGTTAATTGTCTTCGGTAAAAATTACCTTTGCAGAAGAGGTTAGGGCTCTCTTGATTTTATGTTCTTTGCCAGAAAGCTAGAATAGCTTGGTTATGGCTATAAGTAACTCTGTCTCTGGTAAAAATACTTTGGTATTTGATGATATTGTTGGTGTTATCCTAAGCAAGGAAATGCGAAGGAAAAGCACAGGTGAGACTCCAACATCATCGGGTAGTGTTTTGAATGTAGAGAATAGAGGAAGATCAAAGGAAAGAGGAAAAGGCCCTGGGAATGAGAAATCACAAGGGAAGTCAAAGAAAGGACGCTCTCAATCTAGAGGAAAGAAAGATTGCTGGTACTACGGAAAGCCTAGTCATCTAAAGAAAGACTGTTGGTCTTGGAAAAACAAAGAAGGAGACAAAAATGAAAATGACTGTAAGGAAGCTAATATTGCAAGTAATACTTTACAAGATGCTTTAATCTTATGTTTGGATAATGTTAATGATTCTTGGGTAATAGATTTTTGGGGCTTCATTTCATGCTACACCCTATAGAAAATATTTTCTAGATTATGTTCAAGGTGATTTTGGATAGGTATATTTGGGTGATGATGAGCCCTGTCAAATTGTTGAAAAAGGAAAGATAAAGATCAAGTTGCAGAATGGTAATGACTAGTTTCTGTAGGAGGTAAGACATGTTCCTAATTTAAGAAAAAATTTAATTTCTGGAGGGCAACTAGGTAGTGAAGGTTGCATAGTTACCTTCTCAGACAGTATGTGGAAGGTCACTAAAGGATCATTAGTAGTAGCTAAAGGTGCGAAGGTAGGCACATTATATCTGTGTACTGGTAACAGTTACTCTACCTTAGCTGCTACAGATAAAGTTACTGCAGGGACAACAACAATAAATGTTGCAAGAACAGATTCGATAATGTGGTACCATAGGCTTGGGCACATGAGTGAGAAAGGGATGAAAACCTTTCACTCCAAAAATCTATTGCCAGGACTAAAGAAGATTGATTTAGAGTTCTGTGAAAACTGTGTTTATGGTAAACAAAAAAGAGTCAAATTTCTCAAGGTTGGGAAAGAGAAGAAGAGTGAGAAGTTAGAGCTTGTACATTCAGATGTATGGAGACCGACTCAGATATCATCTCTTGGTGGCTCTTGTTATTATGTTATTTTTATTGATGACTCAACCAGAAAAACATGCGTATATTTCCTAAAACAAAAATCAGATGTTTTTGAAACTTTTAAGAAATGGAAAGCTTTGGTTGAGAATGAGACAAGAAAAAAGTTGAAGTGTCTCAGATCGGATAATGGAGGTGAGTATTGCAGAAAAGTATTTGAAGATTACTACTCCTTAAATGGGATTCGAAAGAAGAAGACAGTTCTGAAAACTCCATAAGAAAATGGTGTGTCAGAGAGAATGAATAGGACAATCATGGAACGCATGACGAGCATGAGATTGCATGCTAGATTGCCCTTACATTTTTTTGGCAGATGTTGTACATACTGTTGTCTATTTGATAAATAGAGGACCTTCAACCCCTTTGGATGGTGGTATTCTAGAGGAGGCATGGACTGGTAAAAAGGTAAATTATTCTTTTCTAAAAACTTTTGGTTGTGAAGCTTTTGTCCATGTTGATAAAGAAAACAGAGCCAAGCTTGATGCTAAATCTCATAAATGTACCTTCTTTGGATATGGGATAGATGAATATGGCTATCAGTTATGGGATTTTGAAAATAAGAAAATAATTAGAAGTAGAGATGTTATATTCAATGAGAAGGTTATGTATAAAGAATAGATGCAGGAAAAGAAGCATGAACAGAACAAACAAGAATATGTGGTGTTGGATGAGATTCCTGAAAATGAAATGCCACAGGTACCTGATGCTCTGCAACAACAGATTGTCCCACAAACTCCTGCAAGTGTTAGACGTTCTACGAGGACAAGTAGACCCCCTGAAATATTTTCTCCTTCTTTGTATTCTATTTTATTAATGGATTCTGGTGAACCAGAAGAATATGAAGAAGCAATGCAGGTAGATGCCAAACAACAGTGGGAGCTAGGCATGAAAGAGGAGATGGACTCCTTGATGAAAAATAAGACTTAGGACTTAGTCGCTTTACCTATAGAAAAAAGAGCCTTGCGTAACAAATGGGTTTATCAGCTGAAGGAGGAGGAAGGAGGTTAGAAAAGATATAAGGCCAGACTTGTGGTAAAAGGTTTTGCACAGAAAAAGGGTATAGATTATGATGAAATATTTTCTCCAGTTGTAAAAGTGACTTCAATTAGAACTGTACTTATTCTTGTGGTTGTAGATGATTTACATCTTGAACAATTAGATGTCAAAACAACTTTTCTCCATGGAGATTTGGAGGAGGAAATTTACATGTTGCAACCACAGGGATATGAGGTCAAAGGTAAGGAGAAATTGGTGTGCAGGTTGAAGAAAAATCTGTATGGCCTAAAGCAAGCACCCCGACAATGGTATTTAAAATTTGATAGTTTCATGGTTGAACATGGTTATCATAGATGTCATTCTGATCATTGTGTATATTTTAAGAGATTTGATAATGACAGTTATATTATCTTGTTGCTTTATGTTGATGACATGCTTGTTGCTGGGTCTAACATGCAACATATAAATGATCTTAAACAGAAATTAGCCAGGTCATTTGATATGAAGGATTTGGGTGTAGCTAAGCAAATTCTCGGTATGAGGATTACACGGGACAGGAAAAATAGAACCTTGAATTTGTCCCAAAGTGAGTATATAAAGAAGGTGTTGAAAAGATTTAACATGTAGGATGCAAAAGCAGTTAGTACACCTTTGGCTAGTCATTTCAAATTGACTAAGGAGATGTGCCCAAAGGCACAGGAAGAGGTTAATAAAATGTCTAACATCCCGTATTCATCATCTGTTGGCAGTCTGATGTATGCAATGGTATGCACAAGGCCAGATATTGCACATGCAGTGGGAGTTGTGAGCAGGTTTATGAGTAATCTAGGTATGGAACATTGGAATGCTATGAAATGGATTCTTCAGTATTTGAAAGGAACTACTATGAAGGCATTATGTTTCAAAGGATCTAATGCTGCTCCAAGTGGATTTGTTGACTCTGATCTAGCGGGTGATATTGATTCACGGAGGAGTACTACAGGGTATGTTTTTACTATAGGGGGAACTGCAGTCAGTTGGATTTCTAGGCTGCAAAAGGTTGTTGCACTTTCAACCACTAAAGCTGAGTATGTTGCTACTACAGAAGTCAGCAAGGAGATGATTTGGTTGCAATGTTTTCTAGAGGAATTAAGTCAGACACAAGAGGATAGCCCATTGTATACTGATAGCCAGAGTGCCATTCATCTTGCGAAGAACTCTTCTTTTCATTCAAGGACAAAGCACATTCAGCTCAGGTACCACTTCATTCGGACTATTTTGGAGGAGGGTCAGTTACGGCTTGAGAAGATTCACACAAGTGAGAATCCTATCGATATGTTCACGAAGGCAGTTCCACAGGAGAAGCTGATTTCTTCATCAATTTTTGTTGGTCTTCTTGATTGATAATTGTGGAATTTATACCAGTCGAGTCTTAGTGTTTTATCCAGCGGATGTTGCATATATAGTGGTGTCGTGTAGTATCAGTCTCCGAGTGGGAGATTGTTAAAATGTGGCGACTGATCAGCAAAGTACTATACACTCAGCACGCATCCTCATTGGGGTCCGGGGTCAGGTCGGGCCCCGGGCAGGGGTTCGGGGGTGGGAGCCCCCGAGAAATTTTTTTTTGCCATTTTTCGTTGATGAAAACCGACATTGTAATAAAACCCTAAAAAGGCTGACTTTGTTTGTTGCCCTAAAAACGCATGTTATAAGCGGTTGGGATGCTTAAGGCATTGTAAGGTTGATGTACTATTTTTGCTGGATAATAAGAAAGATTGGACGACTGTGTATGGTTGATGTAACCCATTCTAGGTGAACCATGTTAAATCTCTATGTTATCTGTGTCCTATTTTATTTCTTTATCTTTTGTATTTAAATTTGCATATAATTGTTAGTTCATATTTGCTTTGAATCTACTTGAAACCCTAACACTGGGGTTCCAGGGTAAGTAACTCTCTCTTTAAAAATAAGGACCTCGGAACTTCGAGGTTCCGAGGTTCCGGGATGGGAAAACCTTCAGAAAATCCAAAACTCTAGGGTTTTGGGGTTTCAAGGTAATAAAACATTAAGAAAGTCTGGAACTCTAGGGTTCTGAGGTTCCATGCTGGGTAGGTGTGAACAAAGTCCGAAACTCCGGGGTTCTAGGCTTCATGGTATTACTTCTTCAAAAGGGGTAATCCAGAACTCTGGGATCCGAGGGTTCTGGGTTCATCAGGTGTTAATCTCAACAATAACCTCGGAACTCTGGGGTTCCAGGGTTGGAAAAAGTAAGAAACCTAGAACTCTGGGGTTCTAGGGTTGCTACTAGGGCATGCAGGAAAAAGAAAAGAAAAACAAAAACATTAATAAAACAAGAAAAAACCCATGACAAAAAGAAAGATCTAAACTACGAACGACAAGGAGGGCAAGAAAAATCACCAACTCAGTGAGAAGAATCGCCCAAGAACACAAAAGGAGCTCAGAATTTTGGAGGCATGAATTCAAGAGGCAAGAAAGAAAGAGCTCTGGAAAGTTGAATGCACAAATCAGCAAATGAACAATCAACCTTGGGACTCTGAGGGTCCAGAGTTTTGGGGCTGATGCATAAAAACACAACCTACCTTGGGACTTCGGTACTCCCGAGTTCCGAGGTAGACAACACAGAATGAACCTTGAGACATCGAGACTCCAGAGTTCCGAGGTGGATAAACAAAATGAACAAGACAAGGCACCACCTGGAGACTCTGGGGTTCTAGGGTAGGCAAAGAGAAAAAGAAGAAAGAGAGACCTCAGGACTCCGGGATTCCGAGGTAGAAAGAGCAAAACAAAAACAAAAACGAAGCAGAAAAAAGAGAAAAGGGGACCCATATTTTCAGCACAAGGGAACTAATGGGGGTTAGATATGCAATGCATAACAAGTCCCTATACCATAATCGACATGTTAAGAAACATAGCATGCTTTGAAAATTCCAATTTTCTTTAAGATATTTGTAATATCATCAATTCATAACTATACTTATCTACATATGCATTTTAAATAACAACTTTTCATTATAATATGTTTGCATATACGAAATTGTAGGTTTCTAAACACACCATGTTTTCTAACTTGTACTTCTAAGGGTGGATTTTGAGGATACCCAATACACACATTCTTTTGTAAACTTTTCTATCTAGAAGTATATTCAGTTTATCCATTAACAACATTAATGATGTTGTTGCTATTTGAAATGCAAGCCTAGATACATACACAGTTACAAAACACTAGGATTGGTTACACTGTGAGTTGCAGGACAAAAATTACAATGTGTTTTGTAGACTACAATATTTGATACTACATAATGTGTGCAATCGTATTTATATTTAAGGTTACCACATGTCATGTTTTGCTTGTTAAAAATTGTAGCATATTTTCAAACCTCTTATAAAAATTCATTAGTGTGCAAAGCTATATTTGAAATTGAATTAATGACAACGTTAAATGACATCGCTTATGTATAGCAATCTGTAGGTTTAAGAGATATTATTTTTTTCAACAAACATTTAATTTATCCATTTATAATTTAGAACCTTACTAAAGTGAGAAAACTATAAACAATAGAATTGGCTCAATATTTCATTGACACGTCACATGAATATCAATTCTTTACTTTCTCCCCACCTTATTCTCAGACCCTAGGTCTTTTCCAACCCGCATCTCATTTCTCCAATTCTACTTTAAAACCCTTGGCAAGAGAAATGCTAGAAAAGAAGAAGAGTTGGTTCACTATTTCATTGACTAGTCCATTGAATATCAATTCTTTACTTTCCCCCTTACCTGATTTGAAAACCTTAATATCTTTTAACTTACATTTCATTTGTACTATTTTAATTCAAATCCTTTTCCAAATGAGAAAAAATAAATCAATTGATTAAAATTTCCACTAACCCATCACATAATTATCAATTATTTACATTCTACTTCAATAATATGTCAATAACTCAAACTACTTCCCACAAAACCCACCCTTTCCCTTTGAACAAGACCCATTATTTTTTTCAACCAGCACTCTCTTTCTTTTATTCATATTTTAAAACCCTAAACAACTGATAAACCTAATAAAAAAATGAACCAACTATCATTGTTTTCTCGCCCTTTACCAGCATTTCATTTGTTTACTCTTTCCCATTTATTTGCTCTTTCCCATGACTCCACCCTTTTACTTTCAGCAACAAAGTCAAATTCTCAAAACATGCAGTTTATTGTTGGGACACGAGAGCCCTAGCCCTCCGCTCATCTTACGTAAATGGCAAAGCTTGTTTTTATTCAAGGCTTGTGGTGAAAAGAGGATTTTGGGGACTTGAGTTTAGCCCGAGCCACCCCTAAAATTAAAACAACAACCTTTTCAAACAAAATCCGATTCACATAATATTTAATATTATATTTGAAGATTTTATTAAAGATTTTAAAGGGTTTTAAGGGGCTCCCATCAATATAAGCCCGATATTTAAAATTTTAAGGGCTTTATTTGGAGATTTGAAAATATTATTGTTGAACCCCTTAATTAGAATATGAAAGTGTATAAAAAGGGGAGACTTTTTGTCTTGTGGAGGCAATCAATTTTCATTATGAGAAGAATTTAGAATTTCTCTTGAAAAGAAATTGGAAAACAAGAGTCTTCATGATTTTTGTAAGTACAAAGGCATTTGTCAAATTGTAATACTCTTCAGTGTAACTAGGTTAAGAGACAATTGAAGCCTAGCTCGTGAAGAAGAGTACACGAGTGACTTTAGGTGTGAGAGGAGACTGTTAGAGATGTTACAAGTTTGAATCTTGGATAATGTAATAAGGCGGTTTATGCTTAGCGTCATCAATAAAGCAGTCCTACATTGAGAAGTGGACCCAGAGACGTAGCTCATATTGAGCGAACTCCGTTATCAAACTCATGATCTCTCTTCTATCTTCTAATTCTCTTTTATTCATTTCATTTTTAATTCCTTCTTTAAGTTATTATTTAATATTATTAATTTGTGCAAAGGATTAAGTGAACTTAGCTTTTGTATTTCAACTATTAAAAAACATAACCATGCAATTCTGTTTGCGATCGGGATAAATCTGTAATTTGAATTCAAAACAATTTTATTTGTAAGCCTTAATTATAGATCAAGTGGTATAAGAGCATTTTAATAGAAAAAATTGCTAGTGGTGGATGTTAACCAGGTTGAAATTAAAGCGAGGAGAAGGTGCAATTGAAGATTTTAATCCAGAGATCAGATCGAGGCAAGATACTCGAAGAGAAACCATGGCACAATCAAAAGAAGGAAAATGTGTTAGTCCTAAACTTTTGAGAACGAAGAACAATTCTGTAAAGCATTCCTGGACATGAAGATGATGGTGGAAGAGCTATACAAAGATAGGTAGAAGAAAAATGAAAGAAAGGACAAAAAGAAGAAGAAGGAAGGTGAATCATCTTCGAAAGATGACAAAGGCAAAGGAGTAGGAGGTGGTAGTGACCTCCTAAACCTCCATCCCCATCTTCTTCTTCTTCTTCTTCATCATATTCATCTTATTCTTCTACTTCTTCCCCCAAGAAAAAACAACCTGTACAGTCCGAGTCTAATTCACCTTTGTTAAAGCTTGATGTAAAATTTGAATTGCCAACCTATAATGGATAACTAGATGCAGAGAAACTTGATAATTGGATAAAACAAGTTGAAGTTTATTGCAGGATTCAAAGGTTTACTGATGATGCTTCAAAGATCCAGTTAGCCACTCTTCGCTTAGGAGGCACAACCTTAATCTGGTGGGAGAGAACTTAGGAAGATCTTGGCCGATATGGTAAAATTATTTCTTCTTGGTTTGAGTTTACATCTGCACTTAAGAAACAATTTTATCCATTAGGTCACATGCAAAAAAAGTAATGAATTGGCAATCATTAAGGCGAGAGAAAGGACAAAGTGTGCAGGAATATACACTGGAGTTTAGGAAAAGAGCTTTAATTTTGTGGATTTATTCATACATGCAAGAAACTTGGTTAAAGTATCTAGGTGGATTGCATGAGAATTTGAGGCATACAATACTTATGTTTAATCCAACTAACCTTGATGAGGTTAGTGTGCAAGCCATTCATCTTGAAACAGGCTCAAGGAATAGCCATGATAGTCTTTTCATGGAATCTCGTAAACACAAAGGGAGCAAGAAAGAGAAGGAGAAACCGCAGCGAATAACTTCTGTGAAGAAAGAGGAGGAGAAGACTTATTACTCACACTGCAAAAGGGAAGGGCATGAAGATGCAAAATGTTGGAAATTGCATCCTGGTCAGAAACCCGAGTGGTTCAAGAATCAAAAGGGTAAGCAAAAGACCACAGCTATCGTGCAAGACCCTGGTTCAGAATCTGGTGATGAATCCAAGATAACAGTTGTGGGTATAAAAGGTAGTGTTCATGTTGCTAATACTAGTTCCCATACTTCCTCTATAAGCTGTAATGAGGTCTCTGTTGAAAGAAAAAGGAATCAATTATTTCACATAAGGGCTATTGCAAAACAAACTAAAATTGATACACTCATAAATAGTGGATCACAAGTGAACTTAATCTTTGAACAAGTTGTTAAGAAATTGGGATTAAAAACAACACATCATCCTAAACCATATCCATTGGGTTGGGTGCATGATAATGCTCGGTTACATGTATCAAGGCAATGTAAACTCCGATTTGCAATCACATCCAAGTTTGTAGATGAGGTAGAGTTAGATGTAATTTCGCTTGACATATGTGGGATGGTTCTAGGAAATCCCTTGACATTAGGTGTAATTTGGATTTGTAATTTCTCTTCACATTATTTGTATGATAGAAAGGCCATTTTCTACAAGGAACATAACAAATATCATTTATTTAAAGATGGAATTGAATTCATTGTGAAATCTCATCGCATGAAGAATTATAATTCTGTTGTAAACATGGGACATTTGAAGATGATTGTAAATGCAAGCAATACTTTAACCCTCATGTCTATAATAGCTAGTGATAATAAGCATGAAGATTATATTCATGACAAGGAGTAACAAATAGCACAGTGTGAGGATCAGTTGCAAGGACATTTGAGCCTTCAACCTAGGGTAGTAAAAGAGGGTTTGAATGATTCATCTTCTAGTGATGTTCCTACTCAGGGGATCCAGCATGTGGATACTTTTTCTTTGGCATCATTTTATTCAGTATTGTTGTTTGCTATTCTCTTAGTTCTATGTGGATGGTGGATGTAACAATGAATAGTGATGAGTATACAGTTGATTGTATCAACAAACAGACCTTTTTTCTTTGGCATCATTTTATTCAGTATTGTTGTTTACTATTCTCTTAGTTCTATGTGGATGGTGGATGTAACAATGAATAGTGATGAGTATACAGTTGATTGTATCAACAAACAGACCTTTTGATTTGGGAGGATCAAAAGACATGACACCATTCCATCTCTCTGAATTATAGCATGTTCCTTCAAAAGATTGGTTGGGGTGATTCGAACCCACAACCACTAAACTCCTATTGTCAAGCGCTACCACTAGGCTAAGCACCTT
Organism: Cryptomeria japonica; assembly: GCF_030272615.1. NCBI lineage: Eukaryota > Viridiplantae > Streptophyta > Pinopsida > Cupressales > Cupressaceae > Cryptomeria > Cryptomeria japonica. The sequence continues at coordinate 674,245,540 of NC_081412.1, forward strand.
TTTCGGCATCTTTTATTGGGCACATTTGTTTTGACAACTGCAATCGGAGGCAAATCCTATAAAATGGGATCGGGTGGTTTGATACCATGACCTTCCATTTCCTATAAACACGCCCAACCATTGTGATAGCGCACTCTTCGGATGTGTAAATGGCAAAGCTTGTTTTTATTCAAGGCGTGCGGTGAACCGAGGATTTTGGGGACTTGAGTTTAGCTCGAGCCGCCCCCAAAATAAAGAAAACAACCTTTTCAAACAAAATCTGATTCACATAATCTTTAAAATTATATTTGAAGATTTTATTAAGGATTTTAAAGGGTTTTAAGCAGCTCACATCAATATAAGCCCAATATTTAAAATTTTAAGGGCTTTATTTGGAGATTTGAAAATATTATTATTGAACCCCTTAATTAGAATATGAAAGTGTATAAAAAAGGGGTACATTTTGTCTTGTGGAGGCAATCGATTTTCATTGTGAGAAGAATTTAGAAATTCAATAAATTTCTTTTGAAAAGAAATTGGAGAATAGGAGTCTTCATGATTTTTGTAAGCACAAAGGAATTTGTCAAATTGTAATACTCTTCAGTGTAATTGGGTTAAGAGCCAATTGAAGCCTAGCCCATAAAGAAGAGTACGCGAGTGTCTTTAGGTGTGAGAGGAGACTATGAGAGATGTTGCAAGTTTGAAGCTTGGATGATGTAATAAGGTGGTTTACGCTTGGCGTCATCAATAAAGTGGTCTTACATTGAGAAGCAGACCCAGAGACATAGCTCATATTGAGCGAACTCCACTATCAAACTAGTGATCTCTCTTCTATCTTCTAATTCTCTTTTATTCGTTTCATTTTTAATTCCCTCTTTAAGTTATTATTTAAAATTATTAAGTTGTGCAAAGGATTAAGTGAACTTAGCTTTTCTATTTCAACGATTAAAAAACATAACCACGCAATTCTATTAGTGATCGGGATAAATCTGTAATTTGAATTAAGAACAGTTTTATTTGTAAGCCTTAATTACATATCACTTTCAGTGTTCTTTTTAATGTAAATCTCAATTTAAGCTTAATGGTACGTACATCGGCAATTTCCCAGATACCCGTCTTCAATGACAAGGAATTTTCCTTCGTTAGGGTTTTCTTGTCTGGGCACTTTCCTAACAAGTTTAGGTGAAACCAATGTGGACAAATAGCTTGCCTTCGTCTCTTTGAGTACAGAAACCCCTGCTTGCTTCTTCTCAACAAATTGGGTTTGGACGAAATTGTTTAGTTGGTTTAGCGATAAGATGGCATCGGGACTCTCCAACAACACTAGAAAAAATAGGGAAAATGAAGACAGTAAAGATGTTATAATAGGTATGTATAAGTAGTTTTATGCAAAATCTGTGTGTTCTTTTTATATGCCTTTACAACTATGGTAGAGGAAAGTAGATTACATTTTTTGGCTTCCGATTCTAGATATATCCTGTGATAAAATGGGGAACGGTAGATTAGTGGGTAATTTTTCACCATATTACATGATTGATATTAAACTGAAAAGGGACATTGCCAAACGTTCCCAGATCCAGGTTTTGAATCCCTATATACTCTGTTATATGTCTTTGATGAAACACACTGTAGAATGGAAATATTTTAATTTTTCAATTTTATGAAGAATTTGGGTAGTATAATATTAGATAAAATATTAGTATATTTGATTCTAATGTGAGATCCCCAAAAAAAGTAAAGGGTTTTTTTTATTTCGTTATCTTAAATGAACAAAAATCATACTCTCTTCCCAATCCACTTTACAACATGACAATGAGATTGTTTTTTAAATTTAATAGTATATTTAAAAAATATTAAGAAATAAACTCTCAAAAGAAAAGGGTCAAAGCTGACATGTTAAACTAGCAGCAAGGAAATAAAGAGTAACAAAGCTCAACAGAAAGAAAGTAGTGTTTTCTCTTTTCTTTTTTGGTTATTGAATGAGAATATGTTACTTTTACCTTAAATTGTTATTGTATTGTTTAATGTTTTTTATTTAATTGACTGAGAAAAGTATAATTAAGAGATAAAAAGTTTATAATCAATTTAAAAAATAAGTTAAAAAGTTTACATAAAATTAATGTACAACAAATAATAACTAGTTAAAAAGGAAAGGATAGTACTTGATATTACAAAAAAAAATGTCTTTTTATTTTCTTTTCAATTTAAATTTAGATATCATGTTATTAATATTATTTTTTAAATGTGAGAAATATTTAATTATTGACTTGGAAATAGTTGTCATTTTCAAGCCTCAAAGGCATGCTATTGAAATGGACTCTAATATCTTGGTTAAGGGGATTGATTCCTCAAAAGTTGCTAACTAAGGTTCTTTATCTCAAACCTTAGCTCATACATTTGGAGTTCCAACATATTAGAACAAGCAAAAATAAGGTGACATATTGGCATGGCAATTTTAGCCTCATTCCATTTTTTTTGTATTTTGTTAATGCTCTTGACCTATAGTATGCATCAGACATATGCATCTACTTTGTGGCTAGCACAACTTTTAAATAACTTATGGGTATATATGCATCTAAGTTCTTAGAGTTATGAAAAATAAGAGGAGAGGTCTTATGCTCCAATTGCTGAAATTAGTAGCCTTAATTGGACAATAACTTGATCAATAAAGTGAAATACTTATCTACACTACCATACACATAGAATCTTGACTAATTCAATTTTTACATAGACGGTGTACAACATTAATCACCATAAGGTGCTCAATTTTTTTCCATTACCTATCATAACTTTGTCTTCCTAATATTTAAAAGGTGGGCCAAGAAGCCTAACCTAAATATGGGCCACATTGATATCCTCCATCTCTTTCTTAAAAATCGATTTTCCTTTTCTTAGGAATAACCCTAATATACCTAAAAACAAAGGATGATCTAGTAGGGTTCTAACAAAGTCCCCATGATTGAAGTAATAAACAAGGAAAAATTGTTTACCCTTTCTTGAGATCTCAACCTAACCTTTTAGTTTCTATATTCTTTGGGCATGGCTCCTAAAGATATCTATATTTGACATAGAAACTAGGAATTAATAAAGAGCATGTTTTTCATTCTACTATAAGATCTATTAGCCACCGAGTTAGGTATTACAAGATGGATTCTTCCATTTTCTAGGAGCAACTCAAGAGGAAGGAGAATATCATAAAAAATTAGATACTTTCCTATGAAAATATTTATCCATGATTAATGTATGTCCTTTCTCTCATTGCTTGGAGTAATGGGGACCTTGATTTTGAATATGTTTTCTTGAGATCTTAACACAACCCTACATTTAGGAGAAGCATACACCTTTTTATTTGTCTAAGAGAAGCGAGTAAACTATTTTCTAGCCACTATTCCTACCTAGTCACTTGGGGAGAGATTGTTATTGCAAGCCAAAATAACACCCTACCTAGATGGAATTGAAACCCCTCAATAGACTATATTTGGAGAGTGTATACCTATAAGGGGACCCTTTCCTATCCTAGTGAGCATCCAATAGAGAATTATAAAAAAAATAAAAATCATGAAATAAGTATAAAATCTATTTTTACAATTAGTTACAAGAGCATGCCACTCCACTTTTTCATTGATTTTTGACATATTGATCTAAGAGAAAACCTTAGAGATAGTTGATCCTTCACTTCCATTGAATCCTCTTTCAAATTATCTTCATCATCCTTATCCTATAATACAACTTCTACCAACAAAATTTAAAAGAACAAACCTTGTTGGAATAATGATATATTTGTCATTAGTGAATACACTTAGTGAAAACACTTATTTGATTTTGAATGGTTACCGAGCTCATCACTCAGTCTACAGCCTATACCGAGCATTCAGTAAAGCTCACCGATTAAACAGTTCAAACCGAGCAGTAAGACTGTCACCGAGCATATGAGACAAACAGCAGTTACCGAGAAGTCAGTTCTCACCGAGTCACCAGTGGTTACCGAGTGACACTATATCTACCGAGTCACCACAGCTACCGAGTTCCAAGCTACACTTCGGGACTAGTATGGACCGAGCTTCTACTCTTATCGAGAGCATGATGATGCCGAGTACTGTAGTGGACGCCGTGTATCAGAAGATCACCGAGCCAGCTTGAGGAACCGAGTATCTACCGACTCAGTAATATTTTGTTCACCTATGTAAGGCCGACTTAAGAATGAGTTTATGTTATTAATTTGTATGAGGCCGACTTTATGAAATGTAAATGTAATTATGGACGGTATATATATGTGATGTATTATACCATCTGTAGCAAGTATGAAAAATGTAAGATGTATGGATATGCGAAATTAGAAAGAGCAGAGTAGAAACTGCATTAAGGCAGCAGACCAGAACATTTTCGCAGAGTCAGTAAAGGAGCAGAATCGACATATCTATCTCAGAAGGAGATCAATACTCAAAGGATCTTATCAGCAATAAAGTTGTAAGTCAAGATCTACTGTTTCATCCTAACAGTTGAATCAGTTTGTAAATCCTTTTACCGGGTAGACTTAACAGTCTTTTGTAAATCTCTTAACCGAGTGCATACTTCATTGTATGTTTGTAAATCCTCTAACAAGGTGGACCTAGCAGTCCAAATTTGCTTCTAACAGGGCAGATCATCAGAAGTGATCATTGTAAGCCTTAACCGGCCAACTTTTACTGCAGTACCAAAGTTTTGTGGGTACCATCCCCACCCCAGTTTTACTTTCTATTTGGAAGGTTTCTGGGTCACCAAATCTTTGTGTTATGTGTTGTGAATGATTATATTTTCATGCATGCAGTAGATTAAATGAATGAATGGTTTAATATATGCAAGTGCAGAAATGAATTAAAAGATTTAAGTGTTACTGATTCACCCCTCCCCTCTCAGTAACTTGGTTAGTCTTGAATATTTTCAACAATTGGTATCAGAGCATTGTGGTTCTCAGAGTAAAAGTTTGACAACTTGAGAAAAGATCAAGACAATGGAGATATTCAGACTTGACAAAGCTATTGAGAATGAAAAGCTAGATCTAGAAATGGCCATAGCACAACTCAAAGAAGCAAGAGAACATCTTTCCCAATCCCTAAAAAGAAGAAAGGAACTAGCAAAAGAAATAAATGATCATGAGTATGTTGAAACAAAAATTGAAGATCTCTTTCCTACAAGTAGTTCAAATGAAGTAGATGAAGCAAACAATGCAATCAAACAACTCCTAGAAAAAAATGGATTACTGCAAAAAGAAGTAAGGATGCTAAGAAGAGAACAGGAAATTCAGTCTGCAAGATTTTGTGAAATCTTGGAACAAAGGAATAAAATGCAAAATGAAATAGAAGGAAGAAACAATGAAATTGTACAGCATGAAGATCTCACCGAGCAACTCTCCAATGCAAATGAAGAGATCAGAATTCTCAAAGAACAGAATGAAAGTTTGAAAAATGAGCTAGATATTCAAAAGCAAGCAAATGAAAGGATGATGAAATCTCAAACAGACTTGGATCAATTAAATGAGCAAAATCTTCACAAACAAAAAGGTAAAGCTGGTCTTGGTCACAATGAAGAAGGTGAATCTTCCGAGAAAGGTAGCCAAAGAAATCAAAGACCTACATGCAATTACTGTGGTAAGATAGGTCACACATCAAACAAATGTTGGAGCAATGGAAAGACAAGATTCAAAGGCAAATGCTACAGCTGTAATCAGCATGGTCACAAGGCTAGTGAATGCAAGGAGAAACCAAAATTTGAAGGCAAATGTCACAAATGCAAGAAACAAGGTCACAAGGCATCAGAATGTAGAACAAAGACATTCACTCCAGCAGAACAAATTGTCAAAGCAATATTTGGTTGGGATTACAATACCTGGTGCAGATGTCATTATTGTGGAGAATATGGACACATTGGGATGAATTGTACAAGGCATCATCTAAGGAAGAAAGATACAACCATAAGATGTTATACATGCACTGAACTCGGACATATAGCCAAGAACTGCATGAACACAAAGAAGGTTGAAGATGAAAAGAAAGCTAAAGCTGACAACATTCGGAAACAGATGAGACAACAGTGGGTTCCTAAATCTACCGAGCAGGATAATTCAAGCAATGGTCTTGTCACTCAAGAATTGGGTGACCCCACCATTACAAATTAGATCCATTAAAGAAGATAAGGAACTGCATCTTCAAAGCCTTACCATAAGCAGTTCCAAAATACAAAAGCATAATCGATGAAATCAGTATTTCCGATACATACAGAAAAAGTCACTTACCGAGTTGAATGTTACCGAGCATGGTAAAACTGCAGACCTTACCGAGTTAGGTCAGACATAAGAACACCGAGTTAGGTCAGTCTTACCGAGCAATCGCTAAAGTCATTAAGTCATCTCACCTACCCACTTATCAAGCATTAATGACAGAATTTTAATAAAAAGGGCAAAATCGACTTCATTCTTCACCGCGTTATTCAGCATTCGAAGAGCTTAGGTTTTCAAAGTGCTTAAGGAGATTTAAGACGAATTTGCAGCGAAGGATCTAAAAAGAACTCGTTCCATTCAGCAATGACTTCCACTAGCACCACCAGTAGGAGTAAGGCGAAGAAGACTTCCAATATGTTAGTGAAAGGAGTTGAATGGACAGCGCCGAACTTCAAACTCGTTCCAGCGATCGCAGAATCACTCGACCCAAGTGGAGCATAGTCCAGAATTCCTTCCAAGGTACTTCTTATCAATGACATTCGTACTCATTTCAAATGCACTATTCAGGAGTTAGGGACTTTAGAAATGGACAATGCCCTAAGTCAGCTATGTGTTGACAAAACCCTAAAACCCGAGCATAGACATTTGGAAATCAAAGGTTTGACCCATATCCCACACCTACCAAGAAACTTTCAAGTGAAATGGATTAGGTATATATTGAGCCGTGTACATGATGGGCAACTATGGTTAGATCAACCTATCTTAATAACAAAGAAGATGATTCATAGAATCAAAGGTTTACCGATGTTAGACAAAGCAAAATCCACCAAAACCCTAGGTCGGGATGAACTGCAGGAGTTAACTCTTGCCGAGTGGGATGGCAGAGGATTGAAAATTAACAATGTATCTGATGTTGAACTTAAATTTGGTATTATTATCATTGCATATAAGCTGTATAGTTCCAGTAGGCTAAATAGTGTGGCATGTGAGGTAGTAGACCTTGCCTACAAGGTAGTAAAGAAGAACATGGATTTTGACCTAGCAGAGGTTTTACTAGCACAATTCAACAAGAACATGGACAGTATAAGGACATCAAAGAATAATCCATGCAAATTTGGTTCTTTGTTGATTTGTATATTTTTCTATGTACAAAACTTTGTCCCTTCTAAAGGCACAGTAGTATGGAGGAAGGATACTCCAATTTTGTATCAGATAAATGAGTTTATAGCAGAAATAGGTCAGAATTTTGAGACAGTAATGGATAATTATTTTGAAGAATTTAAGGACAAAATGAACAACAGGTTCAGAATTCCTCCTAAGTTGGTAAAAGATTACAAGGATGATATATGCTTCATGGTAGACTGTGATAAAGTTTACATCCAGGCAGCCATACCCCGAGTGGCATGGGTAAAACCATTGCCCTATGAAATTAACATAGATGAAGCAAGGGATATAATAGAAGCCCTGATAAATGAACCAGCCATTCCCAACACCCCTGCATTTGGCACTTATGATGAGGCCAAAGCCAAAATTGAGCTTGAAATCAAGCTTCCAAAGGCCATCACCAGTACCAAGAGGAAGGCAACTAAAGAAACAGAAGAAACAGAAGAGGAATCAGAAGAGGAAGCAGAAACACCAAAGAAGAAAGGCAAAGTAGTAATCACCAAGCCCAAACCTAAAACTGCAGTGTTCACAAGGAGAACCAGGAAAGGGCAGAAAGAAAGTAAAGTTGTATTCAGGAAACCCCCTCCTACCTTCGAAGAAAAATTGAAACAGTTGGAACAAGGATCTGGCATGTCTAACTTCAAGGCACTGAAGTATGAAAGCAGATCAGATGCAGAAAAGATGCAGATAGAGGAGCTTTTACTGAACAAAATGGGTAAATGGAAATATACCCCAGATGATATCAGTTCTCAAATTCCAAATGAGCTTCTAGTCAGGATTAGACCAAGATGGACTTCAACAGTGCAAACTGTCAAAGACATTTATGCACAATCCTTAAAACAGTTGTTACCGAACCTGACATATAAAGAAGTAAAAGAGGCATTAAAGAAGAATGAACACCAAATGACACTTAGGTTTCATACCTTCTTAGTTCTCTCCAAGCAGATAGAAGCAATAGTAAATAATGCCACAATTGTGTGGAAAAGGATATATAATCTGCCAATGCCATCTGACCCCACGGTAACAATTGAGGGTGATAAAGATGATGAAGAGGATGAAGAGAAGAAGGAAGAAGAAGAAGCAGCTGAGGAAGAAGGTGACACAGTAATAATAGGTGATGAAGAAGGTGACACGGTGATAATAGGTGATGAAGAAGATGATCCTGAACCGGTAGCAGCAGAAGTCATTGCATCTCTTCCTCACTCACCTCAGAAAGGCGTTGCATCATCAGCTTCAACCAGCAGGATTGTGAGCACAGTAGCTACATCTATTGCTCAATCCTTGCCAATCACCTCTCAGCTCCAGACCCCAACAGTTACCTCATCCACCGAGCTGCAGAGCATGTCATTATCTACCGGGATGCAGAGTGTTGCCTCTACCGAACAACAAGTGACTTCTTCAGTCACCGAGATCACAACTTCTCCTGCAGCATGTATAGTAAGTTTTGCAACCTCTCCAGTTTTGACACATTCTTTAGCACAAATGATCACACCAATCAGCACTCCTGCATGTACATCAATTTTGGGAACAGTCGGTACATCCATGAGTCTTCCTCTAGTAAATCCCATTCCAGTTATAACAGCTACTCCAACCTTATCAACCATTGTAACTACATCAAAAGATAAGGAAGTAAGCACAGAAGTAATACAAAAGACACCTTTAAAACTTCTGCTTACCGGCAAGGCTATAGAGGATGATATAGATCTGGATAAAGAGACTGTCATTCCACAAATAGACCTCAATACTGCATCAATTGATGAAATGAGATTGATCAGCCAGTTGTTAGAACAAAAAGCAAAACAAAAACAACTAAGAAGTGAGAGAGACAGGGAATTCAACATCATAAACGGTGCAAAGACCATTCTCACAGATGCCTTAGGTATAAAAGTTGATCCCTCTCAACACATTTTGCTACAACTCGAAGAGGCTGTGAATAGATTCAATGAGGACTCATCAGGAGAAGAGAAACTGATAGAAAGAACCGAGAAGAAATTTGATAACAAGGTGCTTGAGCACATTGCTCAGCAGATAGCAATAAAACAAATTGAATTGACCACTATTTTGGCCAAGTTAGAAAATTCTTTTAATAATGTAACTTCATTTTTTGCAAAGTTATGTGATGTTACCGAGTTCACAAAAGGAATCAGAGATCAACTGAAGAAAATTGATGATGATCTGAAAGCAAGTGCACAACAGTTGCAGCTTGACCCCAGCTCAAGCTCAACTCACCATTCAAACATCAGATTCCTATTAGATAAGCAATCAGAATTGCTCAGGGAAGATGCAAGGATCCGGTCTACATTGTTAGATATTCAAAATATGATCCTCCCTAACATGGATACAATGCAGAAACACATTACACATTCCAAAACATTGATCCATGATAACATTTTTTCAGTTGCAGAGCATGTAATTGAACTTTCAGCCAAAGTTCAAGTTGCATTGTCTATTTGCACAATTTTGCAAGAAAATTGGGATAAGACCTTGGCGCATATCAAACAAGTACACTCAGAGTTTATCTCACACTTTAATATTTCTATTTGAGTTATCTATTCTTTGGCATTATTGTCAAAAAGGGGGAGAATATGGAACATATTATTAGAGACAAAGGGAGAATGATCAAGGGAGAATGTAAATAACAATTGGTATAGAGATAAGTGTATAGAATCATATGTATATTCTATGGGGGAGTTATGTACAGTGAGATATACAGGTATATACAGCAATCTACAATTGGTATCAATTTTGAAGAATCAAGTCAGCATGACAGATTCATTTTTGTCTCATAAGTGTTTTTGTCACTAATGCCAAAGGGGGAGATTGTTGGAATAATGATATATTTGTCATTAGTGAATACACTTAGTGAAAACACTTATTCGATTTTGAATGGTTACCGAGCTCATCACTCAGTCTACAGCCTATACCGAGCATTCAGTAAAGCTCACCGATTAAACAGTTCAAACCGAGCAGTAAGACTGTCACCGAGCATATGAGACAAACAGCAGTTACCGAGAAGTCAGTTCTCACCGAGTCACCAATGGTTACCGAGTGACACTATATCTACTGAGTCACCACAGCTACCGAGTTCCAAGCTACACTTCGGGACTAGTATGGACCGAGCTTCTACTCTTACCAAGAGCATGACGATGCCGAGTACTGTAGTGGACGTCGTGTATCAGAAGATCACCGAGCCAGCTTGAGGAACCGAGTATCTACCGACTCAGTAATATTTTGTTCACCTATGTAAGGCCGACTTAAGAATGAGTTTATGTTATTAATTTGTATGAGGCCGACTTTATGAAATGTAAATGTAATTATGGACGGTATATATATGTGATGTATTATACCATCTGTAGCAAGTATGAAAAATGTAAGATGTATGGATATGCGAAATTAGAAAGAGCAGAGCAGAAACTGCATTAAGGCAGCAGACCAGAACATTTTCGCAGAGTCAGTAAAGGAGCAGAATCGACATATCTATCTTAGAAGGAGATCAATACTCAAAGGATCTTATCAGCAATAAAGTTGTAAGTCAAGATCTACTGTTTCATCCTAACAGTTGAATCAGTTTGTAAATCCTTTTACCGGGTAGACTTAACAGTCTTTTGTAAATCTCTTAACCGAGTGCATACTTCATTGTATGTTTGTAAATCCTCTAACAAGGTGGACCTAGCAGTCCAAATTTGCTTCTAACAGGGCAGATCATCAGAAGTGATCATTGTAAGCCTTAACCGGCCAACTTTTACTGCAGTACCAAAGTTTTGTGGGTACCATCCACACCCCAGTTTTACTTTCTATTTGGAAGGTTTCTGGGTCACCAAATCTTTGTGTTATGTGTTGTGAATGATTATATTTTCATGCATGCAGTAGATTAAATGAATGAATGGTTTAATATATGCAAGTGCAGAAATGAATTAAAAGATTTAAGTGTTACTGATTCACCCCTCCCCTCTCAGTAACTTGGTTAGTCCTGAATATTTTCAACAAACCTTTGCTTCTAGACGTCTTGGTGTGGGGGAACTTTTTAAAGTATCCTCTAATGGTTGTCCTCCTCTTCCAAATTCTCATTTCCTTCTCATTAAGCTCCAAATTTATTACTTTGTCATTTTCATCAACAAAATTTGACTAAAAATGACAACTTTTGTTGATTAACAACTTTATTTGTAAATTAAAGTTCAAAGACTATTAATTTATTCAATACTCATGTCTAATCTCACAAGGAATTAGAGCAAGTAATATGTCAATGCTTTGTGGTAAAATGATTCCTACACTCATCATGTAGAATATGTCCTAAGAGACTACTTGAGATTCCTAAATTCAACATGTCTTTATTCAACTTTAAAATCATTTGTGGAACATATAATTCTAAAGTTGGGATAGATGATTGATATGATCTAATGGGGAATTAAATTTCCCATCATAATCCCCTATCTCATTGAGTTGATTATTTTCATGTGGTTCAATTCCAAGTTGGATATTATAGTCCCTTTTGTCCTCAATGGTGTCACTATTATACATAAAAATTATAATTAAAGAAAGTGTTGTTGTCTCCTTCATTTGTATTATTTTTTGAAAATTCAAGAGAGGTTCAAATATCACCATGTTGATTAAGTATGGTTGCATAACTATCAATATTCTTGGTACTTTTAATTGATCTAGCCTCCTTTGTAGGTATTTTTGCAAGGTCACAAGCTGACATGTCATTTTAGAATATGGCACATTTTTTTGTCATGGATTTGTAGTCATTTGGATAATAGATTGAAACATGCTCAACATACCTTATTTTGTATTTACTTATACCTATTAGAATCTTGCTTTTATCCCCATAATTATTATCATTATCAAATAATAAGTTTCTATACATTTATTATTGAAGGAGAAGTTCTTGAATGCATATCATAATGGGATAGGGGAAAAAATGGTGGGTAAAGAGTTGAATATTGATTATACTTTGAGATGAAATGGTCTTTACGAGAGAAACTATTGGTTTTATCTTTGCATATTTGATGGGTAAATTTGAATGGACTATTTGTTATGATTCTCAAAATTTAAGATTGGTTGTAGCTGTAAGTTTTGATTATATTGATCAATCACTTGGTTTTATTGAGGAATAGAGTTCATTTAATTTAAAAACCTTGTATGTCATTATTTGAATGTTGTTGTTAATTGATTTAAGACTCAATGACTATGAGTAGGTATACTGAATAATTGGTTTTTTTCATTAAAAGGTAATTTGTTTGTGATTACACCAAACCATAACCCATTTGCTCAATATTGAGGGTCTTTGTCCATGAATCTTCCTATATATTCAAGCACATATTCTAAATTGTTTTATATTTTTTATAGAATAGAAAATAGATTATTCTTGCAATTCTAGATTTTTTTTCTTTCATTGTTAATATGTATTATATGGAATCACAATCAAATTAGGAAGAACAAGAGACTATAAAATAAAATACAAGCTAATTGAAAGGCCATTGCAAAATTTGTTATAAGTCCAAAGAAGCCAAGGCTTTATGGATTCCTAGGCCTTCCAAATTTTCTAAATAATAAAAGTTCCTTGAATTTGAATAGCTTCGTTGATGGTGAGAAGGGGCATTTCCAAGTTGCTTGTAGCACTGAGTCTTTTGCATTGAATATTCAAGCTAGAAGCTTGGTAGAATATGTTACGGGAAATAAGATCTTATTTTCTATGATTCTTGTACTCAAGAAGAGCGAGTAAATAATTATCATCAAAATTCCTATTAACTACTTGAATAGATGGGATAGAAAGGGAGAAACTTTTAATCAAATTTTGAGAGAGCATGTGGGCCAAAAGATAATCAATGCCCTTTGTAGTAAACATATAAAGTGTAGGAATTGAAATATATGATCCTTGGTCGATAAATTGAAAAAGCCTAAAAGAATTGACCTATTGGCCTTAATGGTAATACAATTTGAGGCATTAGAAGAGAGATGTTTTGTGATTTAATAAAATCAATTTTTTTAGGCCAGATAAGTTGGCGCATGAGTGGTTTATTATTGATAAAAAGAGATTTGGTAATAATATTGTGGGTGACATTCAATAAGGTTATGGGCCACCAATTATAGATTTTATCTAGGTCTCTAGCTTTAGGTATAAATTTAGTATAGAACTTGGTAATTATGTTTCCTAATAACTTCCCATGAAAGGCTTCTAGGTATATCTTGTTAAGGTCTTCTTCAACAATATTTGTTTTCTATCTAATTCACACATTAATCCATCCAAGAGATGGGCATTATCACTAAACATAGAGAACCTAACCTAACAAAAATCAACCTTTGTGAGAAGTTGATAACAAAGACTATACTAAGAGGTGGAAACTTAACAAGGCACCACTTGTAAGCATTGTTGTATAAAAATCTTACAAGATGGTGTATATTTTTTAGTAGTAATGACTTATAACCTTGAATAAAGGCTTGAAGAATGTTTGGAAACTTAGTAAAGAGTGGTTGAACCTCCTTAATTTGCTAAATTGGTGGGCCACATCCCTCATCAATTATGTATTCCACCTAAGAGAGAGAAAGGTGACGACATTGCCATTGCACATTTCATGACTACTACAACATTACATGCTACAAGAAGTAAAAATAAAAGCTTTAACTACTTTGTAAATAGAGAATATCTAGATCTTAAAATCATTGCCGAGTCTCACAAACATAATAAATTTGTGGGATTTTTGTTAGAACCTCAACATTCTAGGAGACACAATCCATGAATGGGTGTCAAGAGTCACCTCACTATCAATTTTATCTAGAGTTGAGGAACTATTATCAATAAATGCATCCCCTGAATTAGAGGTACCTATTCAGATAAAGGATTGGATAAGGTATTGTTTCTTTGTTACACATTATATTTTTTCTATTTACCTCAATGGGCTATGGGCCTTGCATTAAATCATTGGGGAGAGGAATAATGTCAAGCAATGGAAGCTTTTTGCGAAGCCTAAATTAAAGCAACTAATAGTGCTTAGAGAATGTTGCCTCGCTAAATGTCTTCCATTAGGGGAGTAACACATTTCTTGGTATTAGGAGGTTTTTAAATTGTTTGAGATGAAGACATACCCTTAGAGCCTAAAGGTGGTTTGGTTGATGGACCATTGTTACTATGATGCTTGGGTTTGTGACTCACCATTGCAGACCACCTCTCTTTTTTATAGGAGATAGAGAAGTAGAAGTGGGTTAATTGTTGGACTTGCAATGGGAGACGCCAAATGGTAATCTTGGATCTTATGCAAAAAAATTGACATCTCTAACAAATTTTATGTAAATTGAATTTGCGAACATGTGTGTAACTCATCTAACTAATTTGGATATTAATTATTTTCTTAAAATCCTTGGAGAGATTCATTTTCTCTAGACCCTCTTCTAGGAAAAATTGAGATAAATATGTTCGATTCAACACACATGATAGAGCCTAGAGAGAATATAATTTGTGTCAAGAAGATCCTGCACAAGGGTAAAGTAGGGAACTACACCTAGATGGGTACATGTAAAGTTTTCTTCTCATTAGAGATGGTGAAGTCTCTAGTCGACAATAAAAAACTAATGGACAACTACGAGCTACATTTACGGATGGATTTAATAAAAAACCAAAAAAAAAAAAGAAAATCTTTGGTAAGGTTTTGCATTGCACCAAAAAGAATATCTTGCAGGATCTAAGGACTGATGACCTAGCCTTTGAGAATGCTTTCAAAGGAGATCCTTTTGACAAAATGCCCTATTAAAGTAAATTTTTCTAGCCAATGACATGCATTATAAAATTGAAAAAAAAAAAGGAACCACATTAAAGGGTATTTCAATAGACATCATTGGGGAACGCCTTGGAAAAACTTCTTAGGCCTCTTACATAAGCGCATTGTTGTCAAGCACCATGAGTTTTTACTTTGTGGACTTTTTTTAAAGGCTTTATTTTGAATTTCTTAAATGCCATATAAGCATTAGAACAGAGGAAATATCGTATATCTCGGGATGTCTTGTTACTTGTCTTCACTACCCTTCTATACGTGCATGCTTATGTTTATAATTTATTGCGTGAAGAAATACAAGAGGAATGCTCCCCGACGGGTCATGTCGACGCCACTCAATTTGAGAAATCAAGCAGCCGAGACTACTGGCGTTCGACTGTGGAGATGACAAAGTTTTGCACAATTAAGTCCTCTCAATACAAGAAATTAAGCAGTGGAGAATACTCTCAAGCTCGGAGACTACAGCTTTACGCACAATTAAGTACTCTCAGCCCACCACATCGATTCACATGTGAGATACATTTTATTAGAAAGTTTCTCAATTTCTCCGCCATATGAATCCAACTTTAAAACTCTCATTTTTTCAATTAACAGTGACCAAGGACAGAAATTTTTGGCTCAAGATGTATTTCTGAGTCACAGTGGTAAGCAGAAATTTTTTATTAGGCAGCTGTACAGAGACCTCACAAACCAGAGCGTGTCCTGCTTCTTTGATCAAGATCGTTGAAGCGAGAGATACATGCTCAACCCGTACAAATCCCAACCTCAAAATTTTACCCTTGTCCTTCCAGATTTCACCGGATGCTCTTAAAAACGTTACACCGTGCAACGAAAAGTGGAAACAGTTGGAGAAATCCGCGGAAAAGCGAGCCGAATGGCACCAATCTTTGAGTACAATACGGCGAATTAACGGGTTGAAGTTCAGAGAAGGTGATGATGAAGTGAGGTTTCGAGATGAAATTGTGAAAGAAATCTCACTTATACCAAAATCTTTTTTTTTTTTTTTTGTCATCTACCAAACTTACTTGCCTCCTAAACCTTTTTTAGATTCTTCTAATCCATTTCAAATTAACCTAATCCCCCTCCCTAATTATTGTCACATTCCTAAGGAAAGAGAAGTCTCTTTTCAAAGTCTCCAAAGTCTTTGAAAACGTCCAAAGTCTTTGAAAATCATTAAAGGGCTTATGTCCTCAACAAGTTAACCCCCAAAGTTTTCTAAACCATTTATGGTTCTTGCATAACCATTTATGGCTCTTACATAACCATTAATGGTTAAACTCAACTCACCCACATGATTAGAGGTTTTTTTTCTAACTCAACCCTCATTTAACTAAGGTCTTTTCAAGCATTCCTTGCTTTGATCATGGTTATCCCCACTAACTCTTGCACAAGAGTTTATCCATTGGATAAAAACAATTACCTTTGGATAAAAGTTTTATTCACTAACTCAAGCCTAACCAAACCCTCTTAGGGTAAACTTCATGTCATCTCAAGCATTTAATGCTTCTTCCCTTTCCTCTCAAGCCATCTCATGTTGACATTTGTCATCATGGGATTGGGTTGAAAGTCATCACATGGATCACAAACCTATCAATCATGGCCCTTGTTAAGATTACCCAATCTTGACCATCCAGCCCTACTTCCCTTATAAATAGAACTCTCTTTCTTCAATTTCAGGATCAGAAGTCATTTGTGCATCAAATTTATAGTCATTTTAGAGAGCATTAGGAAGCATTTGCATTGTTATTATACTAATATTTACATAGACTAATTAGGTGTTTTCTCATAGTAAATCATTCACACTTGCATAAGCATTTGTTTTCATTTTCACAACCATCTTGAATCTTCATATGACATCCATGAATAGTGCAAAAAGTTGAGAGCTACACAGATGTGGGACTTGGAGTGGAGAGGAACAAGGGAGGAATATCTATGAGTATTTTGAAGAGCATCTTGGGGGGTCTTATTCCACTTTTTCGTTTATGTAGCTTTTTATTGTGTGCTTTATATCTCTCTTGATGTGCATGTTAAGGTATTTAGGTTCATTTGTATTTGGTTTTGATTGTGACTAATCTAGAAGGTTTTTAGGTTCATTCGTATTTGGTTTTGATTGTGACTAATCTAGTAACATTTGAACTGTGTCTTTTGTGCCTTATGTCACTTTTAGCGTGCATCAATAATAATACAATTTAATCAAATTTTTTAAGCTGATTATTTTTCAGATAATAATTTTAACTAACATATTCAAAGTTAATTTTTTTTAAATATTGATGAGAAAATTTTCATAGAAGTCTTTATATTTTTCAATTATTAATATAAACGTATGTAATTTTCCAACACTGTTCTCTATATTTTTAAAAAATTTAAAAATAATATAAATTTTGATAAACATGTAACACGAAAAATATGCAAAAAAAAAAAAAAAGCAGTAATAATTCGTTCCATTATGATTAATTGAATTAAGGAAATTTGCTCACATATTATCTTTTGTGGGTTTAGCATCTACAATCTTCATGCTCGTGAAAAAGCGTTTCCATTTAATCTCGTCATTTCACTTCAAGCAGCCTATTTATAAGAGCTTATTCCACCATATATGATCCCACAATGAATGTGGGAGTAAAGATTTGCCGATTTTGCACCACACACAAGCCGGAACAGAAACCGTTAATGTGAAAATTGAGGTTGCGGTAACGGACTCTAAACGGAAACATGGAAATGATACGGAATGAACAAGGTCAGGTTAAGTGGTTCCCATGGGCCCAGTCACCTAAGTCAATGCTTAGAGTGTTTAAACAGAGATATTAGGTATATAACAGAGAAAATTACAGCTCAATGCTATTTCTTTTTGATCAAATGATACATATTTATATAACAGTAAATACGTACTACATCCTTATAGATCTGCTAAATAAACTGACAACTTAGTCTGTAACTAAAGAGTTTGTAAACAACTTGACTACTGCTGCCAGCAAATTGGAAGTGAAGGACATAGATGAACTTATTTTGGCTCTACTTAAATCCAACCTTTACAGGCATGCCCACATCCAAATGCAAAATCTGGGACTGCAACAAGAAGTATACCACAAGAGATGAATGTAGAAGTATGGAAGGAAAAAGTCCCTAGTCTTTTCAACCCCACTGTACAATCCATTATTGGCATGTCCACATCCAAATGCAAAATCTGGGACTCAAACAATAAATTTATCACAAGAAACCAGTGTTTGATAGCAGGGATTACAGTAGGTCCACGCAATGCCATTGCATGTAATGTCAATGTTGGTTTGGAGAATAGAGGGTCATCCATTTTGTATAGATATGTAAGTTGCAGCCAATTCTCAAAAGAAGACTGGGAAGTAATGGACTGTAATTGTAAACTTGTTGGTAAATAAGCAACCTTCCAAATTTGGTTCCGAATTTTTAAACATACCCATTAACTCAAAAATACATGAAATTGATATTGATTGTCCAAAAATAAATGAAAATGATATTGATTGTCCATTATACCTCGTAGTCTAGTTGTTTACGAAAATAATTACTGCATTCATTTCCCACAACTAGAGCCAATTTAATATATTTCTTAATAATAAGAGAAACATTCATAATTCTTTTAATTAATATCCAAATTAAGCAATAGATTTGAATTCAATTAATTGTTTCATCCACTGCCGAGAAGAGTGAATAAAATTAGCATATTGTAGAAGTGTCATAAAACTGATGTTACTTTGCATCATATAAATTAGCATTTTGTCTTGTAAATGGCTAAAAAATTATAATTTGAGAGTTTGACCAAACATTTAAATGTCATAAATACATAATCTCTCAACTTGGGTGAAAATCTAAGATGTAGATGTAGACCAGTTTTCATCATTTCCTAATTCAGTATTTTTTCGACCATTTGTACTCTCAAGAAAAGACAAGATATCTATGGGCAATTGAAGAGATCGAGTGCCGAGAAATGTCATTGCTATTTTTTCTAACCTTTCAGCTATCTCCATCATATTTGGTCGTTCTTGTGGTAGCTCCCTTGTGCAAGCCAATCCAACTTGCATAAATTGAGTAAGACATGACAATACCACTGATAAATCTGATTCATTAACATCTCGAAGTAGGTTGTTGTCCACCACTTCAGTGATTTTATTTGGAAAATTCATACCTACCCATTTCGGTAGATTAATTCCCTCTACAAACATGTCATCTATAGGTCTCCTCCTTGTCAACAACTCTAAAAGAAGAACTCCATAGCTATATACATCTCCTTTTGTGGAATCCATTCCACCCACTCCATACTCAACAATATAATATAATAATTAGTGATCCTCAAACCATATAAAATATCCATATTATTTTTGAAAATAATAATAATAATTTATATTGAAATAAATGCAAAATATTATACCTGGTGCAATGTAGCCAATAGATCCATTTAGTGCATTTGTAGAAGTAAATGAATTCATTGAATTCCCAAATAGAAGTTTGGTAATGCCAAAATCTGCTACACATGGAGTCATGTCATCCCCCAACAACACATTATTGGGTTTTAGATCACAATGTATGACTTGCACAAAGAAATGGTGATGCAGATATTGCATTCCTTGTGCTATCTCCTTTGCTATTCTTAATCGGTCAGCCAAATTTAATTTGCATTCATCTCCTCCCTCAGGGTAAAGCCATCTCCCCAAACTTCCATTTGACATGAATGGAAGAACCAATGCTTTAAATTCAAGGTTGGAACAAGTTGAAATGATTTTAATAACATTTCGATGCCTGACTCTTTTTAACACATTACATTCTCTATTAAAAGTTTGGAGAGCATTTTCATCTTGTAAATTGAGAACTTTGACAGCAATATCTGTACCATTTTTTAGAATCCCTTTATAGATAGATCCAAAACTACTGATTCCTATTAGATTTGCCTCACTAAAGCCATCAGTTGCATCTACAAGTTCTGAATATGAAATTCGTAAGGGCCACACTTTGAGATCAAGAATCTTTCTTTGTCTCCATCTATAGGAAAACATAAACAATAGAAAAGACAGAATGAAAATTCCAGTACCGACCACAATAGGAATTATCACCTTCTTGCTAACTAATGGTTGTTTGTGCTTGGAATGAGAGCATGGTGACAATTTCATCCATGTTCCACAAAGGCCAAGATTTCCCATAATTGTTGACTCATCAATTGTTGCAAAAACTCCTTCCTCTAGAACCTCTCCTGTTAATTTGTTTGAAGAGAGATTGATATGTTGAAGTGTTTTCATTTCTCCAAAAGCCATTGGAATTGCACCTAACAAATTGTTATTGGAGAGATCAATGTCCAAAAGATTTTTGAGTTCTATGATTGATGTTGGTATTGGCCCATAAAATGAATTCCATGAAAGATTCAAATATTGCAAGTTTGTGCAGCTTGATAGTGAGGCTGGAACTTCAGTTGAGAACTTGTTAAGAGACACATCTATAGCTTGCACCATTACCATTTGACTCATTTCTAAAAGAGAACCTTGTAATAAATTATGAGAAATATTGAAATAAAGTTGGAGGTTTTTAAGATTCGCCAATTCTGGGGGTATATTTCCTCTTAGCTTGTTGTGCAGAAGGAAGTGTAGAAATGAATAAGATATGGATAAAAATGTGGAAAATTATGCAGATATATAAAAGTGTTCAAGATAAGGAAATGAGTCCAAAGCTGCACAAGATTGGATATTTATAGATATACAATTTATTTAAGGAATTCTCTAAAACTAGAGAAAAAATAATTTGAAATTGACTTGTGTATGAAAATATTTCATTGTCAATACATGTATAAGCATGCAAGTTATACATTGAATTAGTCAAATTTATATAATAAAACAAATTGATTTTATTCACATGATTCACTTTTTCCTAAATGTGTATAACTCTTACCTTATTGTTGATGCATAGTAGTTTCGGTCAGATATAAGGATGATCGGTCAGTTGGAGTATATTAATACAAGCTATCAAACATCAGACATTCTCACCAAGCCTCTCCCCAAAGTGAAAGTTGAACACTTCAGGAAGAAACTTGGTACGGTTGAAATGTAAGTTATTGAGATTGAATCTCAAAATTATTTATTTGTATTAATAGTGTAGACGTATAAAAATGACCACATTCCTAAATGAATATTTAATGTTCATTTCTCTATTTGATTAAATCCAATTATCCACATTCTTCTATTTAATTAAATAAGTTACTCAATTTATTTAAATTAAATTCACTATACCCATTTAATGAATAAATCAATTTATTCAATTAAATCCCCCTATCCACTTTTAATTAAATTCAAATTTAATTAAATAGTTATCCTAAATTGAATAAATCTAATTTATTTAATTTCTCCAAATTGCAACCAAATTGAATAAAATCATTTAATTCAATTAAATCCTATTATCCCCCCATCCACTTGCAAAATCCCAAACCCCTTCCTAATCCCTTCTAGAATATTCTAAACGCTTCTAATTAACCTAACCCTCCTCTAAATTTTGTCACATCCCTAAGCAAAGGGAAGTCACTTCTCAAAAACCTTAAAGTCTTTGATAACCATTGAAGGTTTTCAACCTTCAACCACTAAAACCCTTAAAGTCTTTGAAAACCATTAAAGGCTTCCAACCTTCAACCACTTAATCCCCAAAGTCTCCAATAACCATTAATGGTTAATTCAAACCTTCCCACATGGTTAAAACATTTGTTTTGACTCAACCTCTATCCAACCCAAGGGTCTCATCAGGCCATTAATGCTTTGACCATGATTATCTCTTAATCATTTGCACAAAGGTTTATCCTTGGATTAACTCTTAATCCAGTGGGTAAGCCTAACTTAGACTTGACCCTTAGCCTTTAGATAACCATGAGGTCTTCTCAGGCCTTTAATGCCTCCAACCTCTTTTCTCAACCCAATCCTATGTTGACACTTGTCACCATTTTATTGGTGCCAATTGTGCACATGGATCCCCAACTTTCAAACCTGGCCCTTGATTAAACCATTCAATCTTGACCATCCATTGCCCTGTTTGTGCTATAAATAGAGCTCTCATTCCTCCATTCTTAACAATCATCTTTCAAATTTGAAGCATTATACTTATGCTCAAATACTTTCAAGCTTTTTCATCATCTTTATGCTCTTCATTTAGCCTCTTTTAGATCTAATATGCATGCTTAGATTACTTTCTTTATCATTTTAGTTCAATTATAGACTAAATATAGTATGCTAGGATAGTATTCATACTAATCTTGTCATCTTATAGTTAGTTTATTGCATTTTAGCATCATACATAGCTTACAACACATCTCATACTAAAATCAAGCAAAAGCATCTCTCGTTCTCATATTTGCCATCCCTAAACCATTTTGCTCAGTGATCTGAGAGCAAAAACGTTGGTTTGAGGGACATTGTGAGATAGAGAACCATGGGACCCTCCTTGGGAAGCTGAGTAACACTACGTTACTCCATAGCTTGCATCAAGAAGTCCTGTGTGTGTGTGTGGACTAGTATTCTAATAAATTTTCACATATTTAGTTTTATCAGCCCACTTTTCCCGCATACAAATAGAAATAAAGATGTTTAATGTGTAAACTCTTTTTTCATATGTGTGACTCTATGACTTGTGGTCCTACCCTATGTACATTATTGAAAGGTGACGATCTTTCAAATAATGAACACTTGTATCTAACATTGTAAGGTGAAGACTTTACAATTATTAATTCACTATCATGATGAATATCACGTGACTTGATATTTATGGACATTTCATGATAGTTAGTATCTCTTGGACTTATTGATAGATATCATGAGACTTGATATCAGTTGAATATCATTATGCTCCTTATGAGATAATCATGGTGGATATTATGCGATGTAATATCCATGGAAATGCCATGACTTGTTATGGTAGACATCATGAGACGTGATGCCAGTGCACATACCATAACTTTGATGTATATGTGAAGAATGTCATGTGACTTGGTGTTCTTGAAACATCCTCTGGTATCACGAGTTAGGTGATATCTCCATTGATATATACTTGATTATCTTCTCTAGCTAAGAGGGAGTGTTGATGCATAGTAGCTTCGGTTAGATATAAGGATGATCGTTTATATTGCTTATGTGTGTGTGTGTGTGTGTGTGTGTGTGTGTGTGTGTGTGTGTGTGTGTGTGTGTGTGTGTGTGTGTGTGTGTGTGTGAACTGACATACATACACACACACATTTCTTGTGCCTATAAAAATAATTATTTTAAATTCTTTGTAAAACCATCATCCTTGTATTTGATCGAAATACTATACGAATAGAAATATATTAATCTGTGTAATCAAATTCTATTTCATCTTCTCTTGCAATGTTTCGAGCAATGATCATTGATGACAATATTGTTTTATATGTAACAGATCAAGAAAAGATCGTATTTATTATATCAAACATACCTAGATCAAGTAATGATCAAATATAATGCACCAGAGATTAGTGGCTTTCATAATATTGGTTTTTGGTTTTTTATGTTAAGTAAACCGATTGAGGATTGGGCCTCTTGAAAGCACCCTTTGGAAACTGTTGTATTGTTTGAGAGAGGGTCATGTCATGAGTGGACATGGCTCCACATTGTGGAGACATGTCCCCTCATGACATGTCTCTCCACATATATATTTATACATGTCAATATCATAAAGAGACGATATATATATATATATATATATATATATATATATATATATATATATATATATATATATATATATATATATATATATATATATATATATATATATATATATATATATATATATATATATATATATATATATATATATATAAATGCTCTCTCTCCCTTTGATCGATAATCTTACAATTGAAGAAAAGAAGTACATCAACGTCTCATCAATACATTATCATTATTAACATTCATATTTGCTAAAGATTAAATTCTGAATACATACCCTGAAATCAAAAGAATAAATCTGTACATTATAATCTGCATATTATAATAATTGCATCAGTCCGAAATAAATTTAATTTACTTTAACATGGTATCAGAGCATTGTTAAAGAAGATCCAAATTAAATTTGAGATATTAGACTATCATCTATTGATATTGTAGCCACATTTTATTCTTCACAATGTCAAATATGATGAGATTTGACGATCGACTCGAAGGAGCAAACAAATTTACATCTTGGAAGCTCAAAATCATGATGCTACTAAAGGAGAATAAATTAGACTCCTTTGTAAAAGAAAATAAAGTTGAACCTAAAGATGACCCTGAGAAAACTCAATGGATCTAGAGCAATGAGAGAAGCATGAAACTCATATTCGATGCAGTCGGGGATCACATTGTACTTATATTGACAAAACATGAAACTGCATACCTTATGTTCAAATCTCTTGAGAGTGCATTTTAAGTAAATAATACAGGCAAACCCTTTGATTTAATGAGACAAATGGATAATATAAGTATGAACAAGGGAGAATCTATCAAAGCATACTTCATGAGAATTACTGAACTAAGGGATCAACTATCAACAGTTAGATATGAAATTGATAGTGAGGAGTTGACACTAATAACCTTAGGCAGTCTACAAAATTCATTGGAGTCATTTGCTCAAGGGATAAGCGCAAGATCCAAGCTTCCTAAATTTGATCGATTAAGATTTGACTGTCTACAAGAAGAGTCAAGGCAAATAACAAAAGCAAAGTAGAAACCTATAGATGAGGATATTCATGTTCTTAACACAAATTATCATAAGAAAGGTAAGAAGAAGAACTTCAAAACAAAGAGAAATTCTCATGGAAAAGGTTCATCCAAGAAGAGAAAAGACTTGTCTCAAATTCAATGTTTTAGGTGTGATCAATATGGACACTATGCAGTCAAGTGCCCTGACAAAACAAAACAACAAGCCTCATTTGCTAAAGATGGAAAGACAGGTATAGAACATGATTCTGAGAAATTTTCTTTCTACTCAACATTGTCCAGTCAAGTTTCAAACAAACTCAACACATGGGTAATTGACAGTGGACCATGAAGGCACATTACAAGATACTGAGATCACTTAGAAACTATGGTAGAAGAATTTGATGAAGAGGTTACAATTGGGGATGATTTTGCACATCTGATAAAAGGAGTTGGAACCTGCACCATCAAGTTGAAATCTAAGATCTCTATTCAACTCATTGGAGTACTATATGTGCCAGGTATTAAAAGAAATTTAATATCTATATCAGCTCTTAAAGAGAATGGATAAAGGTTTACATTTATGGAGGGTAAAGTCCTAGCATGGTCGAAGAAATCAACCATAAAGAAGGCCCAAACTATAGGAATAAGACAAGGACACCTATACAAACTTTGCACTGAGTCAAATCAAGCCCTTATTCATGAGACTTCTGACTTAAATGAGATCTAGCATCGAATATTAGGCCATATTCACTTTCCTGCCCTAACTTCTATGGATTAATTTGTAACTCGGCTACCTAAACTAAATCAAACTCATAATGGGTCATGCAAAGGGTGTGCCTTGGGGAAAAATACTAAGGGTACTTTTCCTAATAGTTTGAGTAGAACTAAAGTTGTATTAGAATTAGTCCAATCTGATTTATGTGGACCCATGTCTGTACCCTCCATAGGAGGATTTTTGTATTATGTATTTTCTGTTGATGACTTCTCTAGGAAGACCTAGATATACTTCCTCAAGTGCAAGGAATCGGAAGAGATCCTTAAAAGGTTTAAGGAATTCAAAGCTCTTACAAAAAACTCTTCGAGGAAGAAAATTAAAATACTTAGAACAAACAATGGGAAAGAGTATACTTCTGAAATCTTTAAAGAATTTTGTGTAAATGCAAGGATTAAGAGGGAACTCATTGTATCCTATAATCCCCAACAAAATGGAGTTGCTGAGAGGAAAAATAGAACTATTGTAGAAGCAACTAGGGAAATTCTTTATGATCAAAACTTAGAAACCTCATTTTGTGCTGAAGCGTTTAATACAACTGTATACATTCAAAATAGATGTTCTCACTTACACTTGGATAACAAAACTCTTGAAGAAGCCTTTACTGGTGTAAAACCTAATATCAGTCACTTAAGGATATTTGGTTGCCCATTTTACATCCATGTGCCTAAAGAAAAGAGGTTGTTGGCATTGTGTTGTCATTGATGTCAACTGGTATGGGATGACCACCGGTAGAAGAGATGTATGTGCAACACTGTTATGAAGGAGTATAGGATGTGATATCTTGGATATCACCTTGTGTTACTGAACACCGGTAAAGGTAAGGAAGATGACCTCAGAGGTCATCAGTACATAACTTAGCGCCTGACTTGTGTGATGAGATGGAGAAGTGTTTTGAGCGGTTGCTTGTGATGAAGATGCAAAATGTTATATGAATCACATCAAAACTGGAAGAGAAGAATGAACCGGTATGTTGTGAGGTTGTAGAATAGTAGGACTCCCACCGGATGAAATTGCAATCATCATTCGAAGCAATGAACGACAGTGTGTGTGCTCACACCCACCAAGTAAGTAGGGCTTATCTCCTATATGCATTGAATGCATTATAGCTTGGAGAGATAAGAGTGAAGAGGTAAAGGCAAGCACTTGAAGGTTCACACTGGATCTACTAGTGAGTTGAAGGAATGCCCTAAGTTCTTAAGATCAACATTATGCACTATACTAATAAGAGAAGGCATGATTAAGATGCTAGTACAGAGGAAGTATGAAGCCGGTAGAGGAAGCAACATCATTGATTAGGAAGAAAGGCTGAGTAGATGTAAACATAAGAATCTGACCTCTTAGAAAGAAGATAGGAGTCTTGTGAAGGTTGATGACATGGTGTCATCAAGAGTGGTAACCGGTATATGAGTCCATCGGTTATATAAGAAAGGTGTAGTTGCAGAAAATTTCCCATTTGTGGAAATGAGCATACTTTGGATTTACTAGTTTGGAGACTGGTTTGTGTGTTCCATCGACAAGTCAAGATGAGAATAGATATTATAAGGTAACCGGTAGAATGGTTGAAACTAGAAGGATTAGCAAACTGGAAGAAGTAAGGAACCGGTAGGGTGGTTGGTCGATGATCCTACTTGGACTGACTTGAAGTGCCAAGCTGGCAAATAGTCAATATGGATGCTACATGGAGTCAACATGGAAAATGCGTGTTTGGATAAAGATAGAATGTACATCGACAGGGCTGTTGCAGTGTTGGTTAGATTTAATGAAAAGTCACCCAAATCACGGGACATGTCAAAGAGATATTGCAGGGGTTTGAGGCTCAAGGTGTGGAAGACAGCTACAAGTCAGCTATGAGAGATTGAGAATATTGAGGCGATGGAGGAAACAACATGACAGATCTTTTGTGATTGACCGAGGGATTAGCTATGAGGGTAAAAAGAAAGTCACCAAAAATGGAAGGCGTGATCGAGGAGATGCGACCATGGTGAAGTTGTGCATTCAGATGTCAAAAAGATCAGATCGTGCAAGATCTGATTGGATTTGGTTTTCCTCGAGGATGGTGAGGAAACCCTAACCGCCTAGTTTTTGAATTGGTTTTTGGAGGGAAAAACTAGTCTATAAGTATATGACAGAAGAGGAATAATGGTGCTGCTAAATAGTAGAATATTGTGTTGTTGCAAAATGGAAGACTTCTGCAAGTAAGAACAAGATCAGCCAAGTGCTCAATGAGCATCTAAGAAGAGAGTGTGAGTGAGAGTGAACCTGGTTGAAGCTTTCAACCAATTGGAGAGAAGAATCGGTAGTTCCTATACCAGCAAAGTAGGAGTGAAGGAGGCTACAAAAAAGATAAATAGATAATCGACAGAGAGTTGAATTGGTGAAGAGAAGTGCAGCAGAGAAGTGAGTCGGTGAAGCAGAGAAGGAATCTCCCCGACAGTGTAAGATATGTATAATGGTTGCAAGATTCACTTGTAACAAGATAATTACTTATGTATTTTATGCTTACATTGTGTACATTGAGTTGTAGCTCGATGCAGGGGTTGTAGCTCCTTGGGTTGGTGCCCTAAAGACAGGGGTTGGTGCTCCTTTGGGTTGTAGCCCATAAATCAAGTAGGGGTTGGTGCTCCTTGGGTTGGTGCCCTAGACTTTCTAACTATGTTTTATTGTGAGGTTGGATTGGAGTAGTAGACTTCGGCAACATTTCTCACCGAGGTTTTTCCCATATTGGGTTTTCCTCGTATATACTAGTGTTATGTGATATTCCCTTGTGAGTGTGTTTGGTATTTAATATAGTCTCCTCCCTAACCGGTAAGTCTGCATTAAGTTAGATCCTTCAATTGGTGTGCTCACAAAGGAGAGTTGAAGGGAAAAGAAATTTGAGAACGACTGATTCACCCCCTCTCCCTCTCAGTGGTACATTGTGTCTAACAATTTGTATCAGAGCCTAAGATCCCAACTAGACGAGCTTTCTCCAACTTGGGTAGAAAATGGCCTAAGGACACAATGGTTTGTTTAGTATCTATCTCTGCTCTAATATTTGATGGCTCAACTTTTTCTATTTGGAGTCACAGAATGGAAGTTTCCTATCCTCTTTAGGATTTGATGCATGAATGTCAGTTGTAGATGGTCTCCCTAGAAAGTTATTATTTAAAAATATTAATTTGTGCAAAGGATTAAGTGAACTTAGCATTTGTATTTCAACAGTTAAAAAACATAACCATGCAATTCTGTTTGTGATCGGGATAAATATGTAATTTGAATTAAGAATAATTTTATTTGTAAGCCTTAATTATAGATCAAGTGGTATCAGAGCATTTTAACAGAAAAAATTGCTAGTGGTGGATGTTAACCAGGTTGAAATTAAAGTGAGGAGAAGGTGCACTTGAAGATTTTAATCCAGAGATCAGATCGAGGCAAGATACTCGAAGATCAACCATGGAACAATTGGAAGAAGGAAAATTTGTTAGTCCTAAACTCTTTGAGAACAAAAAACAATTCCATAAAGCATTCCTAGACATGAAGATGATGGTGGAAGAGCTTTACAAGGATAGGTAGAAGAAAAATGAAAGAAAGGACAAAAAGAAGAAGAAGGAAGGTGAATCCCCTTTGAAAGATGACAAAGGCAAAGGAGTAGGAGGTGGTAGTGACCCTCCTAAACCTCCATCCCCATCTTCTTCATCTTCTTCTTCTTCATCATCCTCTTCATCTTATTCTTCTACTGCTTCCCCCAAGAAAAAACAACCTGTACAATCTGAGTCTAATTCACCTTTGTTAAAGCTTGATGTAAAATTTGAATTGCCAACCTATAATGGAGAACTAGGTTACTAGATGCAGAGAAACTTGATAATTGGATAAAACAAGTTGAAGTTTATTGCAGGATTTAGAAGTTTACTGATGATGCTTCAAAGATCCAGTTAGCCACTCTTCACCTAGGAGGAACAACCTTAATCTGGTGGGAGAGAAGAACATAGGAAGATCTTGGCCGATATGGTAAAATTATTTCTTCTTGGTTTGAGTTTACATCTACACTTAAGTTTTAATTTTATCCATTAGGTCACATGCAAAAAAAAGTAATGAATTGGCAATCATTAAGGCAAGAGAAAGGACAAAGTGTGCAGGAATATACACAGGAGTTTAGGAAAAGGGCTTTAATTTTGGGCATTCATTTATACACGCAAGAAACTTTGTTAAAGTATCTAGGTGGATTGCATGAGAATTTGAGGCATACAATACTTATGTTTAATCCAACTAACCTTGATGAAGTTAGTGTGCAAGCCATTCATCTTGAAACAAGATCAAGGAATAGCCATGATAGTCTTTTCATGGAATCTCGTAAACACAAAGGGAGCAAGAAAGAGAAGGAGAAAATGCAGCGAATAACTTTTGTGAAGAAAGAGGAGAAGACTTGTTGCTCACACTGCAAAAGGGAAGGGCATGAAGATGCAAAATGTTGGAAATTGCATCCTGGTCAGAAACCCAAGTGGTTCAAGAATCAAAAGGGTAAGCAAAAGACCATAGCTATCATGCAAGACCCTAGTTCAGAATCTGGTGATGAATCCAAGATAAAAATTGTGGGTATAAAAGGTAGTGTTCATGTTGCTAATAATAGCTCCCATACTTCCTCTGTAAAGTGTAACAAGGTCTCTATTGAAAGAAAAAGGAATCAATTATTTCACATAGGGGCTATTGCAAAACAAACTAAAATTGATACACTCATAGATAGAGGAGCACAAGTGAACTTAATCTCTGAACAAGTTGTTAAGAAATTGGGATTAAAAACAACACCTGATACTAAACCATATCCATTGGGTTGTGTGCATGATAATGCTCGGTTACATGTATCAAGGCAATGTCTCCGAGCTCAGTTACATGTATCAAGGCAATGTAAACTCCGATTTGCAATCACGGGACATTTGAAGATGATTGTAAATGCAAGCAATACTTTAACCCTCATGTCTATAACAACGAGTGATAATAAGCATGAAGATTATATTCATAGGCAATGTAAACTCCGATTTGCAATCACGGGACATTTGAAGATGATTGTAAATGCAAGCAATACTTTAACCCTCATGTCTATAACAACGAGTGATAATAAGCATGAAGATTATATTCATGACAAGGAGTCACATTTAGTGATGTTCTTGCTCAGGAGATCCAGCACGTTGATACAGTTGGAGGATCAAAAGACATGACACCATTCCATCTCTCTAAATTATAACATGTTCCTTCAAGGAATTGGTTGGGGTGATTCGAACCGACAACCACTAAATTCCTATTCTCAAGTGCTACCACTAGGCTAAGCGCCTCTTTTGACATCTTTTATGGGGCACATTTGTTTTGTCAACTGCAATCGAAGGCAAATCCTATAAAAGGGGATCGGGTGGTTTAAGTCCATGACCTCCCATTTCCATTAAACACGCCCGACCATTGCGATAGCGCACTCTTCAGAGATGTAAATGGCAAATCTTGTTTCTATTCAAGGTGTGCAGTGAACCAAGGATTTTGGGGACTTGAGTTTAGCACGAACCGCCCCCGAAATAAACAAAACAACCTTTTCAAACAAAATCCGATTCACATAATCTTTAAAATTATATTTGAAGATTTTATTAAGGATTTTAAAGGGCTTTAAGGGACTCACATCAATATAAGCCCGATATTTAAAATTTTAAGGGCTTTATTTGGAGATTTGAAAATATTATTGTTGAACCCCTTAATTACAATATGAAAGTGTATAAAAAGGGGGGACATTTTGTCTTGTGGAGGCAATCAATTTTCATTGTGAGAAGAATTTAGAAATTCTATAATTTCTCTTGAAAAGAAATTGGAGAACAAGAGTCTTCATGATTTTTGTAAGCACAAAGGCATTTGTCAAATTGTAATACTCTTCAGTGTAATTGGGTTAAGAGCCAATTGAAGCCTAGCCGGTAAAGAAGAGTACGCGAGTGTCTTTAGGTGTGAGAGGAGACTATGAGAGATGTTGCAAGTTTGAAGCTTGGATGATGTAACAAGGAGGTTTACGCTTCGCGTCATCAATAAAGTGGTCTTACATTGAGAAGCGGACCCAGAGACGTAGCTCATATTGAGCGAACTCCATTATCAAACTAGTGATCTCTCTTCTATCTTCTAATTCTCTTTTATTCATTTCATTTTTAATTCCCTCTTTAAGTTATTATTTAAAATTATTAAGTTGTGCAAAGGATTAAGTGAACTTAGCTTTTCTATTTCAACGATTAAAAAACATAACCACCCAATTCTATTAGTGATCGAGATAAATCTATAATTTGAATTAAGAACAGTTTTATTTGTAAGCCTTAATTACATATCACTTTTAGTGTTCTTTTTAATGTAAATCTCAATTTAAGCTTAACGGTACGTACATCGGCAATTTCCTAGATACCCATCTTCAACGACAAGGAATTTTCCTTCGTTAGGGTTTTCTTGTCTAGGCACTTTCCTAACAAGTTTAGGTGAAACCAATGCGGACAAATAGCCTTCTTTTGCCTCTTTCAGTTCAGAAACCCTTGCTTGCTTCTTCTCAACAAATTGGGTTTGGACAAAATTGTTTAGTTGGTTTAGCGATAAGATGGCATTGGGACTCTCCAAGAGCACAAGAAAAAATAGGGGAAATGAAGACAATAAAGATGTTATAATAGGTAAGTAGAAGTAATTTTATGCAAAATCTGTGTGTTCTTTTTATATGCCTTTACAACTATGGTAGAGGAAAGTAGATTACATTTTTTGGCTTCCGATTCTAGATATATCCTGTGATAAAATGGGGAACGGTAGATTAGCGGGTAATTTTTCACCATATTACATGATTGATATTAAACTGAAAAGGGACATTGCCAAATGTTCCCTGATCTAGGTTTTGAATCCCTATATACTCTGTTTATATGTCTTTGATGAAACACACAGTAGAATGGAAATATTTTAATTTTTCAATTTTATGAAGAATTTGGGTAGTATAATATTAGATAAAATATTAGTATATTTGATTCTCATGTGAGATCCCCAAAAAAAGTAAAGGGTTTTTTTAATTTCGTTATCTTAAATGAACAAAAATCATACTCTCTTCCCAATCCACTTTACAACATGACATTGAGATTGTTTTTTAAATTTAATATTATATTTAAAAACTATTAAGAAATAAACTCTCAAAAGAAAAGGGTCAAAGCTGACATGTTAAACTAGCAGCAAGGAAATAAAGAGTAACAAAGCTCAACAGAAAGAAAGTAGTGTTTTCTCTTTTCTTTTTTGGTTAATGAATGAGAATATGTTACTTTTACCTTAAATTGTTATTGTATTGTTTAATGTTTTTTAATTTAATTGACTGAGAAAAGTATAATTAAGAGATAAAAATTTTATAATCAATTTAAAAAAATACATAAAAAGTTTACATAAAATTAATGTACAACAAATAATAACTAGTTAAAAAAGAAAGGATAGTACTTGATATTACAAAAAAAAAATGTCTTTTTATTTTCTTTTCAATTTAAATTTAGGTATCATTATTAATATTATTTTTTAAATGTGGGAAATATTTAATTATTGACTTGGAAATAGTTGTCATTTTCAAGCCTCAAAGGCATGCTATTGAAAGGGACTCTAATATCTTGGTTAAGGGGATTGATTCCTCAAAACTTGCTAACTAAGGTTCTTTATCTCAAACCTTAGCTCATAGATTTGGAGTTCCAACATATTAGAACAAGCAAAAATAAGGTGACATATTGGCATGGCAATTTTAGCCTCATTCCATTTTTTTTGTATTTTGTTAATGCTCTTAACCTATAGTATGCATCAGATATGCGCTTCTACTTTGTGGCTAGCGCAACTTCTAAATAACTTATGGGTATATATGCATCTAAGTTCTTAGAGTTATGGAAAATAAGGGGAGAGGTCTTATGCTCAAATTGCTGAAATTAGTAGCCTTAATTGGACAATAACTTGATCAATAAAGTGAAATACTTATCTACACTACCATACACATAGAATCTTGCCTAGTTCAATTTTTACATAGACGGTGTACAACATTAATCACCATAAGGTGCTTAATTTTTTTCCATTACCTATCATAACTTTGTCTTCCTTATATTTAAAAGGTGGGCCAAGAAGCCTAACCTAAATATGGGCCACAACGATATCCTCCATCTCTTTCTTAAAAATCGGTTTTCCTTTTCTTAGGAATAACCCTAATCTACCTAAAAACCATGGATGATCTAGTAGGGTTCTAACAAAGTCCCCATGATTGAAGAAAGAAATAAGGAAAAATTGTTTACCCTTTCTTGAGATCTCAACCTAACCTTTTAGTTTCTATATTCTTTGGGCATGGCTCCTGAAGATATCTATATTTGACATAGAAACTAGGAATTAATAAAGAGCATGTTTTTCATTCTACTATAAGATCTATTAGCCACCAAGTTAGGTATTACAAGATGGATTCTTCCATTTTCTAGGAGCGACTCAAGAGGAAGGAGAATATCATAAAAAATGAGATACTTTCCTATGAAAATATTTATCCATGATTAATGTATGTCCTTTCTCTCATTGCTTGGAGTAATGGGGACCTTGATTTTGAATATGTTTTCTTGAGATCTTAACACAACCCTACATTTAGGAGAAACATACACCTTTTTATTTGTCTAAGAGAAGCGAGTAAACTATTTTCTAGCCACTATTCCTACCTAGTCACTTAGGGAGAGGTTGTTATTGCAAGCCAAAATAACACCCTACCTAGATGGAATTGAAACCCCTCAATAGACTATATTCGGAGAGTGTATGCCTATAAGGGGACCCTTTCCTAGCCTAGTGAGCATCCAATAGAGAATTATAAAAAAAATAAAAATCATGAAACAAGTATAAAATCTATTTTTACAATTAGTTACAAGAGCATGCCACTCCACTTTTTCATTGATTTTTGACATATTGATCTAAGAAAAAACCCTAGAGATAATTGCTCCTTCACTTCCTATGAATCTTCTTTCAAATTATCTTCATCATCCTTATCCTATTATGCAACTTCTGCTAACCAAATTTAAAAGAACAAACCCTTGCTTCTAGACGTCTTGGTGTGAGGGAACTTTTTTAAGTCTCCTCTAATAGTTGTCCTCCTCTTCCAAATTCTCATTTCCTTCTCATTAAGCTCCAAATTTATTACTTTTTCATTTTCATCAACAAAATCTGACTAAAAATGACAACTTTTGTTGATTAACAACTTTATTTGTAAATTAAAGTTCAAAGACTATTAATTTATTCAATACTCATGTCTAATCTCACAAGGAATTAGAGAAAGTAATATGTCAATGCTTTGTGGTAAAATGATTCCTGCACTCATCATGTAGAATATGTCCTAAGAGACTACTTGAGATTCCTAAAGTCAACATGTCTTTATCCAACTTTAAAATCATTTCTGGAACATATAATTCTAAAGTTGGAATAGATGATTGATATGATCTAATGGGGAATTAAATTTCCCATCATAATCCCCTATCTCATTGAGTTGATTATTTTCATGTGGTTCAATTCCAAGTTGGATATTATAGTCCCTTTTGTCCTCAATGGTGTCACTATTATACATAAAAATTATATTTAAAGAAAGTGTTGTTGTCTCCTTCATTTGTATTATTTTTTGAAAATTCAAGAGAGGTTCAAATATCACCATGTTGATTAAGTATGGTTGCACAACTATCAATATTCTTGGAACTTTTAATTGATCTAGCCTCCTTTGTAGGTATTTTTGCAAGGTCACAAGCTGACATGTCATTTTAGAATATGGCACATTTTTTTGTCATGGATTTGTAGTCATTTGGATAATAGATTGAAACACGCTCAACATCCCTTATTTTGTATTTACTTATACCTATTAGAATCTTGCTTTTATCCCCATAATTATTATCATTATCAAATAATAAGTTTCTATACATTTATTATTGAAGGAGAAGTTCTTGAATGCATATCATAATGGGATAGGGGAAAAAATGGTGGGTAAAGAGTTGAATATTGATTATACTTTGAGATGAAATGGTCTTTATGAGAGAAACTATTGGTTTTATCTTTGCATATTTGATGGGTAAATTTGAATGGACTATTTGTTATGATTCTCAAAATTTAAGATTGGTTGTAGCTGTAAGTTTTGATTATATTGATCAATCACTTGGTTTTATTGAGGAATAGAGTTCATTTAATTTAAAAACCTTGTATGTCATTATTTGAATGTTGTTGTTAATTGATTTAAGACTCAATGACTATGAGTAGGTATACTGAATAATTGGTTTTTTTCATTAAAAGGTAATTTGTTTGTGATTACACCAAACCATAACACATTTGCTCAATATTGAGGGTCTTTGTCCATGAATCTTCCTATATATTCAAGCACATATTCTAAATTGTTTTATATTTTTTATAGAATAGAAAATAGATTATTCTTGCAATTCTAGATTTTTTTCCTTTCATTGTTAATATGTATTATATGGAATCACAATCAAATTAGGAAGAACAAGAGACTAAAAATAATTAGGAAGAACAAGAGACTAAAAATAATTAGGAAGAACAAGAGACTATAAAATAAAATACAAGCTAATTGAAAGGCCATTGCAAAATTTGTTATAAGTCCAAAGAAGCCAAGGCTTTATGGATTCCTAGGCCTTCCAAATTTTCTAAATAATAAAAGTTCCTTGAATTTGAATAGCTTCGTTGATGGTGAGAAGGGGCATTTCCAAGTTGCTTGTAGCACTGAGTCTTTTGCATTGAATATTCAAGCTAGAAGCTTGGTAGAAAATGTTATGGGAAATAAGATCTTATTTTCTATGATTCTTGTACTCAAGAAGAGTGAGTAATAATTATCATCAAAATTCCTATTGACTACTTGAATAGATGGGATAGAAAAGGAGAAACTTTTAATCAAATTTTGAGAGAGCATGTGGGCCAAAAAATAATCAATACCCTTCGTAGGAAATATATAAAGTGTAGGAATTGAAATATATGATCCTTGGTCGATAAATTGAAAAAGCCCAAAATAATTGACCTATTGACCTTAATGGTAAATACAATTTGAGGCATTAGAAGAGAGATGTTTTGTGATTTAATAAAATCAATTTTTTTAGGCCAGATAAGTTGGTGCATGAGTGATTTAATATTGATAAAAAGAGATTTCGTAATAATATTGTGGGTGACATTCAATAAGGTTATGGGCCACCAATTATAGATTTTGTCTAGGTCTCTAGCTTTAGGTTTAAATTTAGTATAGCACTTGGTAATTATGTTTCCTAATGACTTCCCATGAAAGGCTTCTAGGTATATCTTGTTAAGGTCTTCTTCAACAATATTTATTTTCTATATAATTCACACATTAATTCATCCAAGAGATGGGCATTATCACTAAACATAGAGAACCTAACCTAGCAAAAATCAACCTTTGTGAGAAGTTGATAACAAAGACTATACTAAGAGGTGGAAACTTAATAGGGCACCACTTGTAAGCATTGTTGTATAAAAATCTTACAAGATGGTGTATATTTTTTAGTAGTAATGACTTATAACCTTGAATAAAGGCTTGAAGAATGTTTGGAAACTTAGTAAAGAGTGGTTGAACCTCCTTAATTTGCTAAATTGGTGGGGTCACATCCCTCATCAGTTGTGTATTCCACCTAAGAGAGAGAAAGGTGACGACACTGCCATTGCACATTTCATGACTACTACAACATTACATGTTACAAAAAGTAAAAATAAAAGCTTTAACTACTTTGTAAATAGAGAATATCTAGACCTTAAAATCATTATCAAGTCTCACAAACATAATAAATTTGTGGGATTTTTGTTAGAACCTCAACATTCTAGGAGACACAATCCATGAATGGGTGTCAAGAGTCACCTCATTATCAATTTTATCTAGAGTTGAGGAACTATTATCAATAAATGCATCCCCTGAATTAGAGGTGCCTATTCAGATAAAGGATTGGATAAGGTATTGTTTCTTTGTTACACATTATATTTTTTCTATTTACCTCAATGGGCTATGGGCCTTGCATTACATCATTGGGGAGAGGAATAATGTCAAGCAATGGAAGCTTTTTGAGAAGCCTAAATTAAAGCAACTAATAGTGCTTAGAGAATGTTGCCTCGCTAAATGTCTTCCATTAGGGGAGTAACACATTTCTTGGTATTAGGAGGTTTTTAAATTGTTTGAGATGAGGACATACCCATAGAGCCTAAAGGTGGTTTGGTTGATGGACCATTGTTACTATGATGCTTGGGTTTGTGACTCACCATTGCAGACCACCTCTCTTTTTTTATAGGAGATAGAGAAGTAGAAGTGGGTTAATTGTTGGACTTGCAATGGGAGATGCCAAATGGTAATCTTGGATCTTATGCAAAGAAATTGACATCTCTAACAAATTTTATGTAAATTGAATTTGGGAACATGTGTGTAACTCATCTAAATAATTTGGATATTAATTATTTTCTTAAAATCCTTGGAGAGATTCATTTTCTCTAGACCCTCTTCTAGGAAAAATTAAGATAAATATGTTCGATTCAACACACATGATAGAGCCTAGAGAGAATATAATTTGTGCCAAGAAGATCCTACACAAGGGTAAAGTAGGGAACTACACCTAGATGGGTACATGTAAAGTTTTCTTCTCATTAGAGATGGTGAAGTCTCTAGTCGACAATAAAAAACTAATGGACAACTACGAGCTATCTTTACGGATGGCTTTAACATGGTTGGATTTAATAAAAAACCAAAAAAAAAAAAAAAATCTTTGGTAAGGTTTTGCATTGCACCAAAATGAATATCTTGCAGGATCTAAGGACTGGTGACCTAGCCTTTGAGAATGCTTTCAAAGGAGATCCTTTTGACAAAATGCCTTGTTAAAGTAAATTTTTCTAGCCAATGACATGCATTGTAAAATTGAAAAAAAAGAAAAAGGAACCACATTAAGGGGTATTTCAATAGACATCATTGGGGAACACCTTGGAAAAACTTCTTAAGCCTCTTACATAAGCGCATTGTTGTCAAGCACCATTAAACCTAGAACTCCAAAAATAATTACAAAATGACTAAAAATTACTTGTCATTTAAACAGTTAAAAAATACTTGTAATCTCTGTAGCCTAAAAGACAGTCAAATAAATATTGATCAACTTCTACCTCAAAAGAAATAGTATGACATCAATAATGTGCAAGCCAAATCCCTAATAGGACCAAATTCTTTCTATATATAAAATAAGCATTTACTAAAAGTTGTTTCTGTTTCACAATTACTGACATACCTTGTTGTTTGTCATAGTACCCACACCACTTTCAAATTACTCATCGCGTTATTAAAGTTCGTGAAATGAGTTTTTACATTGTGGACTTTTTTTAAAGGCTTTATTTTGAATTTCTTAAATGCCATATAAGCATGAGAACAGAGGAAATATCGTATGATCTTGGGATGTCTTGTTACTTGTCTTCACTACCCTTCTATACGTGCATGCTTATGTTTATAATTTATGGCGTGAAGAAATACAAGAGGAATGCTCCCCGACGGGTCATGTCGACGCCACTCAATTCGAGAAATCAAGCAGCCGAGACTACTGGCGTTCGACCGTGGAGATGACAAAGTTTTGCACAATTAAGTCCTCTCAATAAAAGAAATTAAGCAGTGGAGAATACTCTCAAGCTCGGAGACTACAGCTTTACGCACAATTAAGTACTCTCAGCCCACCACATCGATTCACATGTGAGATACATTTTATTAGAAAGTTTCTCAATTTCTCCGCCATATGAATCCAACTTTAAAACTCTCATTTTTTCAATTAACAGTGATCAAGGACAGAAACTTTTGGCTCAAGATGTATTTCTGAGTCACAGTGGTAAGCAGAAAATTTTTATTAGGCAGCTGTACAGAGACCTCACAAACCAGAGTGTGTCCTGCTTCTTTGATCAAGATCGTTGAAGCGAGAGATACATGCTCAACCCGTACAAATCCCAACCTCAAAATTTTACCCTTGTCCTTCTAGATTTCACCGGATGCTCTTAAAAACGTTACACCGTACAACGAAAAGTGGAAACAGTTGGAGAAATCCGCGGAAAAGCGAGCCGAATGGCACCGATCTTTGAGTACAATACGGCGAATTAACGGGTTGAAGTTCAGAGAAGGTGATGATGAAGTGAGGTTTCGAGATGAAATTGTGAAAGAAATCTCACTTATACCAAAATCTTATTTTTTGTCATCTACCAAACCTACTTGCCTCTTAAACTTTTTCTAGATTCTTCTAATCCATTCCAAATTAACCTAATCCCCCTCCCTAATTATTGTCGCATTCTTAAGGAAAGAGAAGTCTCTTTTCAAAGCCTCCAAAGTCTTTGAAAACCTCCAAAGTCTTTGAAAATTATTAAAGGTCTTATGTCCTCATCAAGTTAACCCCCAAAGTTTTCTAAACCATTTATGGTTCTTACATAACCATTTATGGCTCTTACATAACTATTTATGGCTAAACTCAACTCACCCACATGATTAGAGGTTTTTTTTTTCTAACTCAACCCTCATTTAACTTATAGGTCTCTTCAAGCATTCATTGTTTTGATCATGGTTATCCCCACTAACTCTTGCACAAGAGTTTATCCATTGGATAAAAACAATTACCTTTAGATAAAAGTTTTATTCACTAACTCAAGCCTAACCAAACCCTCTTAGGGTAAACTTCATGTCATCTCAAACATTTAATGCTTCTTCCCTTTCCTCTCAAGCCATCTCATGTTGACATTTGTCATCATGGGATTGGGTTGAAAGTCATCACATGGATCACAAACCTATCAATCCTGGCCCTTGCTAAGATTATTCAATCTTGACCATGAATTGCCCTATTTCCCTTATAAATAGAGCTCTCTTTCTTCAATTTCAAGATCAGAAGTCATTTGTGTATCAAACTTATAGTCGTTTTAGAGAGCTTTAAGAAGCATTTGCATTGTTATTATACTAATATTTACATAGACTAATTAGGTGTTTTCTCATAGTAAATCATTCACACTTGCTTAAGCATTTGTTTTCATTTTCACAACCATCTTGAATCTTCATATGACATCTATGAATAGTGCAAAAGGTTGAGAGCTACACTCATGTGGGACTTGGAGAGGAGAGGAACAAGGGAGGAATATCTATGAGTATTTTGAAGAACATCTTGGGGGGTCTTATTCCACTTTTTCGTTTATGTAGCTTCTTATTGCATGCTTTATATCTCTCTTGATGTGCATGTTAAGGTTTTTAGGTTCATTCGTATTTGGTTTTGATTGTGACTAATCTAGTAACGTTTGAACTATGTCTTTTGTGCCTTGTGCCCCTTTT
Organism: Cryptomeria japonica; assembly: GCF_030272615.1. Taxonomy (NCBI): domain Eukaryota; kingdom Viridiplantae; phylum Streptophyta; class Pinopsida; order Cupressales; family Cupressaceae; genus Cryptomeria; species Cryptomeria japonica. The sequence goes on from NC_081412.1 coordinate 674,286,425, forward strand.
AGCGTGCATCAATAATAATACAATTTAATCAAATTTTTTAAGCTGATTATTTTTCAGATAATAATTTTTACTAACATATTCAAAGTTAATTTTTTTTAAATATTGATGATAAATTTTTTATAGAAGTCTTTATATTTTTAAATTATTAATATAAACGTATGTAATTTTCCAACACCGTTCTCTATATTTTAAAAAAATTTAAAAATCATATAAATTTTGATAAACATGTAACACGAAAAATATTAAAAAAAAAATGTAGTAATAATTCGTTCCATTATGATTAATTGAATTAAGGAAAGTTGCTCACATATTATCCTTTGTCAGTTTAGTATCTACAATCTTCATGGTCATGAAAAAGCGTTTCCATTTAAGCTCGTCATTTCACTTCAAGCAGACTATTTGTAAGAGCTTATTCCACCATATATGATCCCACAATGAATGTGGGAGTAAATATTTGCCACTTTTGCATCACACACAAGCCGGAACAAAAACCGTTAACGTGAAAATGGAGGTTGCGGTAACGGACTCGAAACGGAAACATAGAAATGATACGGAATGAACAAGGTCAGGTTAAGTGGTTCCCATAGGAATAGTCTGTGAAAAATCTATTACAGTTACTGATTATTATCCTCCTATCTTTGATAGATTATTTGAGCAACAAATATTGGAAAATAATACAACTGCAATTTCACAAACTCATAAAAAATGTGCAACACAATGAACACAATATTTTCTGACAATTGTCCCTGGAAAAACCCCTAAGGGAAAACCAGTACTGCGGATGAGGAATATATATTAACTATAGCAAATCAAGAGATACAAATACTACTTGCCTGTTACTGGCAGAGCTTTGACGACCTCCCAATTTCTCCTACTAAAATTCCACCCCGCTACTATCCCAACGCTATCACTGTGTCCTTGCTAACACTGCAAGACTACTTGCTGACACTTCAAGTTCTTCACACAATTCATTCATTCATTCATTCATTTTCCATATGCCCCCTGACCCCCTTATATACTACTCTCATTGGAAAATCAACGGTCGAGATTAATTCTCAATCAACGGCTGAGATTAAAACAACTAAACAACCCTAACCAAATTGATTGCTAGAAGTTTCTAAAAAGAGTCAAATAATTAATAACAATTGTTTGAACTCTAACTACATTTGTTAGAAAACAATTATTTACTAATTATTTAGCAAATGGACAAACAGTTGTCCAAGCTAACAAACTAACAAACTAACACCCCCTCTTAGCGAGGAAGTTGTTCTACATGACACCCAACTTCTCTCTGAAGAAGATGAATTTCGCCTTCCCCAATGCCTTTGTCAGAATGTCTGCTACCCGCTGATCTGTAAGTATAAACTGTAGCTGAACAACTCCACGTTGTACACAATCTCTGATGAAGTGATACCTGATGTCTATATGTTTTGACCTATCATGAAACACTGGATTCTCAGTCAGCTTAATGCAACTCTGATTGTCACAGTGTATCACTGTAGTCTCAACCTTTTGACCAAACAAGGCTACTATCAACTTCTGAAGCCATATAGCTTCACATGTCACCATGCTAGCTGCTATATATTCTGACTCTGCTGAACTCAGAGCCATAGACTTTTGCTTCCTACTGAACCAAGAGACAACTCCTGATCCCAAACTGAAACAACACCCTGAAGTGCTCCTCTTGTCTATTGTACTGCCTACCCAATCTGCGTTATTATAGCCCATCAACCTGATTCCTTCACCTCAAGCATATCTAATCCCATACTCGATTGTACCTCACAAATAACGCAGCACATGCTTTGCCGCTATCCAATGCACTCCCTTTGGTTCAACCATGAACTGACTAAGAGAGTTAACTGCAAAAGCTATATCTGGCCTGGTGTTGACCAAATACATGAGAGAACCAATCAACTGCCTAAATAATGTGGGATCTACATCCTTCTCCCTGGATGTATCTACCTTCCTCCAATTCGTGATCATAGGTGTAGACATGGCTTTGCAATCTTCCATCCTGAACCTTTTCAAGATTTTAATGCAATATTTCCCTTGTATAAGGAAAATCTCTCCATCTGTCTGCCATACCTCCATGCCTAGAAAGTAGTGCATAAGTCCCAAATCCTTCATCTCGAACTCTGCTGCAAGGTCCCTCTTGCACTCTTTTATGAGCCCTAGTGAACCTGTTAGAAATAAGTCATCCACATATAGAACAAGAATGAGAATCTCACCCCCAACCACCAAGTAGTAGAGATTAGCATCTGCCTCACTCTTCACAAAGCCCATTTCCTACAAGTAACTATCAATGAGTTCATACCACACTCTGGGAGCCTACTTGAGTCCATACAAAGCTCTCTTTAATCTACATGCGTGGGTCTCTTTGCTGTGTGCTACAAAACCTTCTAGTTGTTCTATGTATACCTCCTCTTTCAACTCACCATTAAGGAATGTTGTCTTGACATCCATTTGATGGATCTGCCATCCCATTTGTGCTGAAATTGAGATTACAGCTCATATAGAAGTATACCTGGCAACTGGAGCAAATGTCTCCTCATAGTCTATTCCCTCCTTCTGAGAGAACCCTTTTGCCACAAACCTTGCCTTGTATTTCTCGATGCTACCATCTACACCATGCTTGATCTTATAGATCCAACGTGATCCAACCACAGCTCTATCCATTGGTCTAGGCACTACCTCCCAAACATCATTCTGCATAATTGAAGTATACTCCTCAACCATAGCATCTTGCCACACTTGATGTTGTGCAGCCTCCTGATAGCTAGAAGGTTCACTATTTACCAACTGACTAACTAATGCAACATAGTCATCAAACTTGGCTAGTTGTTTCCATTGTCTACTACTCCTCCTAGGAGTACCCACTAACTCCTAAGTATTTCTTTGTGTCTGTTGAACCTTACGGTTGTTGCTGCCAACTGTAGAAGATGAAATATCAACCTCCATGTCTTCTTGATGCATCTCTTCTTGCACCTGTTTCTCCATACTCTGAGAACTCTCACCTCCTAAGCCTATGCTAGTACTAGTAACTGTACTAGAGCTTTGTTGACCTTGATTCAGTTGAGTGATCCTTGGAGCTTGTATTGGCTGCTCACTCTGATCATCTGCTAGCAAATCTCTAGACCTTCTAAATGCCTTGTTCTCCATGAACTTGACATCACGTCAAACAATAATCCGCCTGGTCCCTGGAATGAATATCCGATATGCCTTTGAGGTTTCACTGTACCCCACAAAGTACCCTCTTTCTGCAGTCTGATCTAACTTGGTACGTGTATCCTTTGGAATGTGACAATATGCCAAACTCCCAAAGATCCTGAAGTGACTAACATCTGGCTTCTTCCCAGTGAATGCTTCCTCTAGTGTCATCTTCCCTAGCACCTTATGTGGAACTCTATTCTGTATGTATACTGTCGTACTACATGCTTCTACCCATAAGTACCGGGGCAAGTCCTGATCATGTAGCATAGCCCTTGCTACCTCCGATATGGACCTATTCTTCCTCTTAGCAACCCCATTCTATTGTGGGTTGTAAGGAACATTCCACTCTCTCTTGATTCCTTCCCTGGTACAAAACTCTTGGAATTCATTCCCTTTGTACTCGCCTCCATTGTCTGACCGAAGAACCTTTATCTTCCTTCTTGTCGAGTTCTCCATAAGAGCCTTGAACTGTTGGAAGCGACTGAAAACCTCATCCTTGGTCTTCAAGAAGTATATCCAGGTCTTCTTGGAGAAATCATCAATAAAAGTACCAAAGTACTCATACCCTCTGAGAGATTTTGTCGACATTGGTCCACATACATCTGAATGTACTAGATCAAGAACACCCTTGGATCTAGTGTCACTCCTTGGAAAATTTTCTTTCACAAACTTCCCCAACACACATCCCTTACATACATCATCATGCTCTATGCTCACCTCTAGAACACCTGTCACAGTCTCATGAAGCAATTTAAGTGCTCCATGATGTATATGGCCCATCCTCCTATGCCATAGCTCTCCAAGATCTCTAGGATTATTGTTGCTCATGAGTACCTTAGGAGTATCAAACTGCAATCTATAAAGTCGACCACTCCTAACTCCAATAGCTATGGGTGATTTCCAATCCTTATGCTTAATCAATACATTTGCCCCTCTAAAGAGTACATTGTACCCTTTGTCCTAAAGGATAGATACAGAAATCAAATTCATCCCTAAGCCTAGAACATGCAACACATCATGAAGAGGAATAATCTTACCATTCTCCCTCTGAAACTGAATAGTCCCTTTCCCAACTGAGTTGAGTTTGGACATGTTTCCCATAGAGATCTGGATTCTGGTGCTCTCCTCCTTATAACTAGAGAAGTGTTCTCTAACTCCTATCATATGAAATGACACCCCACTATCTATGTGCCAAACACTCTGTGAGGTTGAGCTAACCATACACGCTATGAGTGCAAACTCATCTTCCATTCTATTCAAGAGCTCATCTGCACTTGTTGAAGCTGCAAATTGCTTCTTGCCTTTCTTGTCATTCTTCTTCCTTTCTGGGCAATCGCTGACATAGTGGCCAAACTCATGATAGCCATAGCACTTGATCATCAACAAGCCTTTCTTCTTCTTCTTCTTCTCACCTTGTGGATTTGATCCTTTGCTGGACCCCTTCTTTGCTTTTCCTTTACCCACTAGGGTAACGTTCTCCTGTTCTGCCTCACTTTTCTAACTCTTATTGTTGGCTCCATTGACAAGGCTTAGTCTAAGCTCCTCCTGAGTGAAATCACTCCAAAGTTGATCCCAACTTGGTAAGGTGTCTCGTTCATTCACAACTTGAACAAAGACATCCCACTGCTTAGAAAACCCATTTAGGGCTATCCATACTAGCTCATCATCACTTGGTTTATCTCCAATAGCCGCTAACTTATCCTTGACAAGTTTGAGTCTGGTGAGGTTACTCGTCACTTCTTCTCCCTTATTCATTCAGGTATTCCTCAACTTTTCTCTGAGAATCAGCTTCCGATTAGTGGTAGCATTCTGGTACAGATTCAGAATGGCATCCCACATCTTCTTTGCAGTATCTAACTTAGCAATATATGGAAGTATATGGTCCTTGACACCATCAAGGATTAGCCTCCTTGCCTTGGAATCATCCTTCTTGTATGCCGCAAGCTGTGTTGCATCTGTAGGTACAGTCACAATAGTGGTAACATATTCCTTGATACCATTCTCTTCTAGCAATAAAGAAATTCTGGCTTTCCAGACACCAAAATTAGAGGCTCCATCCAATCTATCTTGATCTCTTAAACCAACTGAGGCCATCTCAAAGGTTAAAGCAAATAAAAATTCTAAAGAGGTTAAACTAGGTTTTATAAACCCTCAATTTCCTTCGCCTAGGGTAAATCTCTTCTACCCTTAACTTAGCTCTGATACCATGTGAAAAATCTATTACAGTTACTGATTATTATCCTCCTATCTTTGATAGATTATTTGAGCAACAAATATTGGAAAATAACACAACTGCAATTTCACAAACTCATAAAAAATGTGCAACACAATGAACACAATATTTTTTGACAATTGTCCCTGGAAAAACCCCTAAGGGAAAACCAGTACTGTAGATGAGGAATATATATTAACTACAGCAAATCAAGAGATACAAATACTGCGTGCCTGTTACTGGCAGAGCTTCGACGACCTCCCAATTTCTCCTGTTGAGATTCCACCCCGCTACTATCCCAACACTATCACTACATCCTTGCTAACACTGCAAAACTACTTGCTAACACTGCAAGTTCTTCACACAATTCATTCATTCATTCATTCATTTTCCAAATGCCCCCTGACCCCCTTATATACTACTATCATTGAAAAACCAACGACCGAGATTAATTCTCAATCAACGGCTGAGATTAAAACAACTAAACAACCCTAACCAAATTGGTTGCTAGAAGTTTCTAAAAAGAGTCAAATAATTAATAAGAATTGTTTGAACTCTAACTAAATTTGTTAGCAAACAATTATTTACTAATTATTTAGCAAATGGACAAACAATTGTCCAAGCTAACAAACTAACAAACTAACATGATCACCTAAGTCAATGCTTAGAATGTGTCGGTTAAGCCCGAGATACCAGGTATATAATAGAGAAAATTACAGCTCGATGCTATGTCTTATTGATCAAATGATACATATTTATATAACAGTAAATACGTACTACATCCTTACAGATCTGCTAAACAGACTGACAACTTACTCTGTAACTAAAGAGTTTGTAAACAAATTGACTACTGCTGCCAGCAAATTGGAAGTGAAGGACACAGATGAACTTATTTTGGCTAATTCAACCTTAATTTTGACTTAAATCCAACCTTTAGAGGCATGCCCACATCCAAATGCAAAATCTGGGACTGCAACAAGAAGTATACCACAAGAGATCAATGTAGAAGTATGGAAGGAAAAAGTCCCTCTTTTCAACCCCACTATACAATCCATTATTGGCATGTCCACATCCAAATGCAAAATCTAGGACTGAAACAATTAATTTATCACAAGAAATCAATGTTTGATAGCAGGGATTACAATAGATCCATGTAATGCCATTGCATGTAATGTCAATGTTGGTTTGGAAAAGATAGGGTCATCCATTTTGAATAGATATGTAAGTTGCAGCCAATTTTCAAAAGAAGACTGGGAAGTAATGGACTATAATTGTAAACTTGCTGGTAAATAAGCAACCTTCCAAATTTGGTTCCCAATTTTTAAACATACCCATTAACTCAAAAATACATGACATTGATATTGATTGTCCAAAATTAAATGAAAATGATATTGATTGCCCATTATACCTTGCAGTCTAGTTGTTTACGAAAATAATTACTACATTCATTTCCCACAACTAGACCCAATTTAATATATTTCTTAATAATAAGAGAAAGATTCATAATTCTTTTAATTAATATCCAAATTAAGCAATAGATTTGAATTCAATTAATTGTTTCATTCACTGCTAAGAAGAGTGAATAAAATTAGCATATTGTAGAAGTGTCATAAAACTGATGTTACTTTGCATCATATAAATGGTAATGCATCTTTCCTTCCTTCAACTCTACCCTATAATTGCAGAGCTTAGGGAAAGAATAAAGAATGACAAATCTCTTATATTTTAAAGAGAAAAAATAGATGTAATTGTCAATTATAAAAAATGTTGACAATATAAAAAATAAAATAATAATTATCTTAAAAATAATAGAATGTTAAAAAATAGTGGATGTTAATCTATGTTTTATAGAAAAGTGGATAGAACCACTGAACTATATTAAATTTTAAAAGTTTTTTTACAGTGTCTGGTTCAAAAAGCACTAAAGGGAAAGAACTAATAAGAAAACCCTTTAGTATTGCTTAAGTAACACAAGCCTATTCTACCCAATACCAAATGCCCATTGGCATAGTACATCAAAAAAACCCATCCCAATTACATAAGCCGCATTAGATATAAAGGAAGCCGCCAATAGAAGCATATAGAAGGAAGATTAAAGTATGATCACTGAAGGATGCATATCCATTTCTGCCAAAAAACACCAGTCTGAACCACCCCTGTCTATGACACACAATTCTCCAACCACTAGTTAGAATGATACCACATAGTAGAAATGAAACCATAATCAGACACCCTGTCAAAATAAACATTGTGATCAAGCATAGCAGAACCCACACCAAAGAAAAGCCACACCAAATAAGGAGGTTGATGAAGAAAACAACTATGCCCTTCTTTACTTAAAAAATTCTAAAACCGAGGAAGGGATCTCATCCACACTTACCTCCCGCATATTAGCATCACTGTCAATGGCTAAATTAGCCAAGAAATCTGCAATCTTATTCACTTCCCTATAACAGTGGGAAATCAAGAAGGAATCAAAAAAGTCTAATTTTTGCAAAAGATGATCAAGTATATATTGTAATTGCCAACAATTCAATTTCTTTTTTATGACACTTTGAATAATAGCCATAGAATCACCCTCAATTATCAAGTCCTTAATTCCCAAAGATATAGCCATATCCAAACCAAGAGACAAAGCAAAGAATTCTACACAATTGTTAGACTTGAAACCAATTGCATGACAATGAGCCTGAATAAATCTTACCTTATGATCATAAATTACCATACCTGCCACTGCCAGGCCAGGTTTCCCATGAGAAGCACCATCAAAATTCAATTTAAAGTGCCCTTGTGGAGGAGGTTTCCAGCAGGCAAAATTTCTCTTACTAATAGCATTAGTCTTGTTTAAAATAGATCCATGAGAAGGTAAGACTGATAACATTCTCCAAACTCGAGTTACCCTACCATCCCAATGAGAAAAAGAGGTAAGGGTTTCCAAATTCTTATAGATAAAAGACAAAGCAACTTCAAAGATGGAAGATTCAATCCTCAATAAAACCTTAGCCAAGGAAGAACTTGTTTGTTTAAAAATCCTATTATTACGCTCTAACCAAATATTCCAAATCACAATAGATGGATAAATAATCCAAAGACATGCATAGAAAGATGAGGCAAACAGGAGAGGCCAGGCTCTAAAGTGGGAAAGGAGATCCTTACCAATAACAGAGGAAATATTAATCTTTTCAAACAACCACTGCCAGCAAGCATAGGCAAAATCACAGTGAAGAAACAAGTGTGCAGAGGATTCTAAATTTTTATTACAAAAGACACAAGAAAATACTGCAATAATACCCAACCTGTCCAACCTCATTCCTGTAACGACCCTATCCTACACTGCTAACCAAGCAAAAGCACTAGCCTTTGGGAGGCAAGACATATGCCAAAACAGCTTGTATGGCCAAGTAGATAAATCTTTAGCAACCAAGAGAGAATTATAGCCATCCTTAACTATGTACTTACAAGAGATATTCCTTGTCCAGATAAGCTCATCATCAGCATCAGAAAGAATTATTGCTCTCTCCGCCAGCATCTTTTCATATTCCAATTTCACATTTTGATCAATATCTAAAAACTCAATTGATTTCCATTTTGCCACCTTAAGATTCCCACTATACTCAATTTCAAAATAATCAGCCACAAAGACACCCCAAAGGGAAGAAAGAGTGGAAATTAAAGGAGACCAATCCCTCGAGTTCACCAAAGGGGGATGTCCATTCCAAACTTCCTCCCAAAACCTGACCTTTCTACCATTATGAACAATCCATGAGAGATGAGGCAAAATCACTGACCTACATTTACATAGGAAATTCCAAATAGTTAAACCAGACGGTAAATTAGAAACTTGAAAAACATATTCTCTTGGTCCTTTATTTAAATATTTAGCAAACATAATTTGTGCCCAAAAGGAGAATGGTCTCTCATACAATTTCCAAACCAACTTAGCACCTAAGGCTAAATTCCGACTTTCCAGACTCCTAATGCCTGTGCCCCCAAGGTTTTTAGGTAAACAAACTTTATCCCATGCTACCAAAGGGAGTTTCATCTTACCATCTTTATTATTACTCCAAAGGAAGGACCTAAGAGTATCTTGCAAACTAACAAGAGCCGCTTTCAGAGACTGCAAAACAGACATGAGATAAATAGGAACAACATTTAGGACAGACTTAATAAGAACAATCTTACCAGCCAAAGATAACCATCTATGATTCCAGGATAGGATCCTTCTAGAGATAACTGAAATGATCTTATCCCAAAACTCAACTCTATCTTGCTTAATGAAGAAAGGTATACCAAGATAAGAACAAGGAAGATTTCTAGATGCAAATCCCCAAAATATCTTCAATCTATCCTGAACCAATTGTGAAGAATGAAGGAAAAAAATCTTTGACTTATCAACATTGATTCTCTGACCAGAAAAGGATGAATAATTCTGTATTATCCCCTTTATCACTCTTGCCTCACCCAAAGAGGCTTGACCAAATAACAAGGTATCATCTGCAAACAAGCAATACGAAATGCTTTGTGGAACATTTTGAATCCTAATTCCCTTCCAAATCCCTCCCAACTTAGCGGCTCTTATAGCCCAACTGAACGTTTCAGCTAGAAGAATGAACAGGAAAGGAGACAGGGGATCCCCCTACCTCAAACCCCTAGAAGAGGAGAAAAAACCACAAGGGGAGCCATTAATTAGAACCGAGAACCTTGTAGAAGAAATACAAGCACGAATCCATTTGACCCATGCCTTGGAAAAGCCCAATTTAAGTAGAACAACACACAACTCCCCCCATTCTACTCTATCATATGCTTTCATCATATCTAATTTGAGGATCATGGCCGGGATTCTCTGAGTAGAAATAGAATGCAGAACCTCATGTGCCACTATAGCTCCCTCTGTTGTCTCCCTTCTTGGAACAAAACCACCTTGTTCTAAAGAAATGATCTTAGGTAAAATTTTAGCCAACCTTAAAGAAATAGCCTTGGTAAAAATCTTGTACAAAGTATTACATAAAGCAATAGGGCAAAAATCAGCAAATGTCTTGGTAACCTCTTTTTTAGGAATAATTGCAATCATTGTATTATTAAGCTCTTTCAAAATAGACCTATTCCTTCTAGCTTCCTCAAGGGCCAATAAAACATCATTTCCCACAAAATCCCAGCATTTCTGAAAAAATAAAGGAGTAAAGCCATCCGGTCCTGGAGCCTTATCAGGGTTCATTGCAAAAACAACATTCTTAACTTCATCCAAAGAAAAAGGAGACATCAACATTTTATTATCTTCCGAAGATACCAAAGAAGGAATATTAGAAGAAATGTTATTATGAAGATCTCCATGCTCTGAAGACAATAGTGACTTAAAAAACCTAACTGCCTCTGAAGCAATATCCTCCTATTCTGTTAAAAGTCTGCCATTTGGACACTCAATACAAGATATCCTATTTTTACTTCTCTTAATTTTTGTTGAAGAGTGAAAATTTTTTGTATTTCTATCACCATCTAAAAGCCAGAACTCCCTCGATTTCTGTCTCCAATAGATTTCTTCTCTGGACAAAACTTCTTCAAGCTCTACTTTTAGCAATTTTAGTTCATCAAAAACAAGAGGCACCATACCATGTTGAATCACATGTGAATTAAGACATTCAATTATATATTGAATCCTCTGTTTTTCTTGAAAGATGTTCTTAAAATGCAAGATATTCCATTCTCTAATATTAAATTTCAAAAATCTCAACTTCTTAGCAATCTGAAACATTTGGGATCCAGAGCAATAAGGAGCAGAACTCCACCATTTTTTGAGCAAAGGCAAAAAGGAAGAATCTCTAAACCATATAGGTTCAAATTTAAAGGGTGACTTAAAAGGAGCTTTATCTTCCAGAATTGATAGGGAAATTGGAAAATGATCTGACCCCGAAACTAGAATAATAGAGGAGAAAAATTCCAACTCTGAATCAATCCAAACATCTGATAACAAAAACTGGTCTAACCTTTCTGAAATCTGAGAAAAATCTCTTCGCATATTTGTCCATGTGAAAATCCCATTCTGAAACTGACAATCAAAAAGACCCATGTCCTTAATGAACATCCCAAAGTCTTCCATAATTTTTTTATTAGGAAGAATACCTCCTTTCTTTTCTCCTAGGTCATTGATAGCATTAAAATCTCCCCCAAAAGATTATAAAGGGACCATGCCTTAAAGGGGAGGAAATTCTCTTAAGATCTCCCCATAATTTAGTCTTCCTTTGAATACCAGAAGGAGCATAAATATTAAAAAGCCAAAACTTAACCTTCAAAAGCTTGCTTTTAACTAAGGCCAACATCCTGTTTACAATAGAAGCAACTAGCTCAACCTCAATGTTATAGTTATTCCAAAGCAATGCCAAACCCCTTGATGCACCACAAGCTGGAGAGGAGAGGAATTCCAACTTTCTCCAAGAAGAAAAAATTAAATCAGCAGACTCCTTTGACAATTTTGTCTCTTGCAACATGAAAATATCACACTTAACTAAGTCCATTTGAGACTTAATTAAGCGCCTCTTGTTAGGGGCATTTAAGCCCCTAACATTCCAATATATAATTCTCATTGCTCTCGAGGGGAGACTGAGGCTCCCCTCTTTCCTTTAGACGGAGAAGACTTCCCTTCTCCAAAACTACTTTGAAGATTACGCTTCACAGCCCCTGACCTAGTCACAGGAGGACTGATAATAGACCTCTTACTCCTCTTAACCTTAGGAGTACCACTTCCTTTCATAGCGTCACCAAGAGAAACCGAATGCATCCCTTTCCCAACACCAAGAGAAAGAGACAAAGTCTGCTGAATCCCAGCATCAATTTCCAATTGAGTCTTTCGATTCTTTGGAGGCCTACCCCTGCTAGGAGAGACCACAGATGAAGCCCTAATTAGAGTAGTTTGAACAATTGGTAAACTCTTACTTGACTTAGGAGAAGTCATGACTAAATTATCTATGATGCCCACTTCTGATGAGGCCAAAACCTCAAAAGGGCTAGCAGATGCAGAAATAGGAAGGGTCGATTTAATTCCCCCCAAGTCATTCTCAATGGAACATATAACCCTATTCGTAATGTCCTCATCCATTTGATGCTCATGATCTTTAAAAAGATCATTTACTTGGTGAACCAAATTTTCATCTGGCACAATAATAGGAATGTCCCCTAACTGAATATTATTTCCTAAGGTAGCGTTATTATCCACATGCACATCAACATGCTACGAAGAATTAGACACCAATTCTTTGACTTGTTGAGAAAGGATAGCATCATTAGGAAACCCTAGAGAAGAAACCCCAACATTAGACTCCGAGACAACCCCATCATTCTTCGCAAAAATCTGACCAATCCCCTGATAACTTTCTAAGTATTCTTTTGACTTCACAAGGACAGACAGGATTCCCACCACCATCATTTAGTGACTTATCCAAGGAATTCGAGGTAGTGAGATTTGGAAGTAGATCATCCACATTGTTGTCCCCTGAACCACAATATTCTTGTGTGCTACTATCTTATCCTTACTTGCAAATAACCCTAATGACTCCGGATCGTGAGACACAACATAAACCTCTTGCTTCCCAACATCCCTCATAGCCTGGTTAACCTCAAAAGTAGCGGGATGTTTCCCAGTGGAACCATTAACTAATAGTTTATCCAGAAATGGATTATCGTTACTACCCAAGCAATGTTCTGCCTTATCCAGAACAGAGGATTTCAAAAAATCCATAAGAAAAGGAGCATCCAATTGCAAGGAAGTTTTACCAAAGTCTTTCTCCAACTTATTAATTAGTTTTTTCTAAATACCCTCATGAGCTTTAATGATACAGGTCCGAGGGCAAACATTATTAGGGTTAGTCAGGACACAGATTTTTACCAAAACCTCCCCCTCCACAAAATCAAATCTTGATGATAATAAAGAACCACAAGTATTACCAATTTGTTCCAAAACCTCTGGGTGCATAAATTCAAATGGTAATTTGGGCAAGCCAAACTAGAAAGGAACTAATTTAAAACTTGACTAAGCAGGGACATAAAATGGTTTCCAAGCAGAAACAAACACTAAACTATTACCAAACCAGTAATGTGAAGATTTTAAAACTTCATCCCTAACAGAAGAAGAGCTGAAAACAATAATAAATGCATTTGCAGAGAGTAATTGAAAATAATGCATATTAGACCACTTTTTCTGCAATTTATGATGAAATTTAGATAAACTAGTTGCATCCCCCCATATTTCCCCAGAAATAGCATGTCTATGCAAACAACGAGCTTTCAAATCCACAACAGAATCAAGTAAATCAATGCATGGAACAGGAGCCCATGCCTATGAAGACTCACCTCCTAAATCAGAGCCAGTTTGATTTTCACTTACCTTATCGTCTTTTCTTGATGTCGAAGATTCCCTTACCTTATCCCCTCTTTGATGTGATGAAGATAACTCAAGCGGGTTACTATTAGACTGTTTGTCCATCATCTTTTCACTAGCGTTCAGTCGAGAAACCCTAATTGCCTCATTTACAGATGAAAACTTCAAAACTTTTGCATAGGATGGTTTTCCTCCCAACTCTATAGATCGTTCACTCGGAAGCCCCTTTAAATGATTTGGGATAAACTTTTGCCGCAGGCCATGACCAAAATGCCTATGATCCAAAAATCGTTGATGCCTTTCACCAGATCTATCCATACTCTGCCAATTTCCACTGCTTGGACCTCTGAAAAAACCCCGAAAATACTTGGAGACCGGTCTGAAATTTCTTAAGTCTGCCCTCAACCAATTCTGCGCCGCCATATCTACCCATTTGCCCTTCATGAAGACCAGCTATTAATAAGATATAGAATATATTTATATCATTTCTTAATTTGAAATCAAATTTAAATAGTTGTTTATTTTTTAAACATTTTAATTCATTTTAAAAATTTGGATCTAACATTTTAGTAAAATTTTGTGTATGTAAAATCAACAAAGATATAATATTTATTCTCTCTATAGAAAAATAAAGTCAATGTCACGAATAAAAATTCTTAACAGATTTTTCGTTTGAATTTTCTTTGTATTTCTTTATATATAAAGTTAGTCAATAGCTATATTGTCTTGTAAATGGCTAAAAAATATAATTTGAGAGTTTGACCAAACATTTAAATGTCATAAATACATAATCTCTCAACTTGGGTGAAAATCTAAGATGTAGATGTAGACCAATTTTCATCATTTCCTAATTCAGTATTTTTTTGACCATTTGTACTCTCAAGAAAAGACAAGATATCTATGGGCAATTGAAAAGATCAAGTGTCGAGAAATGTCATTGCTATTTTTTCTAACCTTTCAGCTATCTCCATCATATTTGGTCGTTCTTGTGGTAGCTCCCTTGTGCAAGCCAATCCAACTTGCATAAATTGAGTAAGACATGACAATACCTTTGATAAATCTGATTCATTAACATCTCGAAGTAGGTTGTTGTCCACCACTTCAGTGATTTTATTTGCAAAATTCATACCTACCCATTTCGGTAGATTAATTCCCTCTACAAACATGTCATCTATAGGTCTCCTCCTTGTCAACAACTATAAAAGAAGAACTCCATAGCTGTATACATCTCCTTTTGTGGAAACCATTCCACCCACTCCATAATCTACAATATAATATAATAATTAGTTATCCTCAAACCATATAAAATATCCATATTATTTTTGAAAATAATAATAATAATTTATATTGAAATAAATGCAAAGTATTATACCTGGTGCAATGTAGCCAATAGATCCATTTAGTGCATTTGTAGAAGTCAATGAATTCATTGAATTCCCAAATAGAAGTTTGGCAATGCCAAAATCTACTACACATGGAGTCATGCCATCCCCCAACAACACATTATTGGGTTTTATATCACAATGTATGACTTGCACAAAGCAATGGTGATGCAAATATTGCATTCCTTGTGCTATCTCCTTTGCTATTCTTAATCGGTCAGCCAGATTTAATTTACATTCATCTCCTCCCTTAGGGTAAAGCCATCTCCCCAAACTTCCATTTGACATGAATGGAAGAACCAATGCTTTAAATTCAAGGTTGGAACAAGTTGAAATGATTTTAATAACATTTTGATGCCTGACTCTTTTTAACTCATTACATTCTCTATTAAAAGTTTGGAGAGCATTTTCATCTTGTAAATTGAGAACTTTGACAGCAATATTTGTACCATTTTTTAGAATCCCTTTATAGATAGATCCAAAACTACCGATTCCTATTAGATTTGCCTCACTAAAGACATCAGTTGCATCTACAAGTTCTGCATATGAAATTCGTAAGGGCCACACTTTGAGATCAAGAATCTTTCTTTGTCTCCATCTATAGGAAAACATAAACAATAGAAAAGACAGAATGAAAATTCTAGTGCCGACCACAATAGGAATTATCACCTTCTTGCTAACTAATGGTTGTTTGTGCTTGGAATGAGAGCATGGTGATAATTTTATCCATGTTCCACAAAGGCCAAGATTTCCCATAATTGTTGACTCATCAATTGTTGCAAAAACTCCTTGCTCTGGAACCTCTCCTGTTAATTTGTTTGAAGAGAGATTGATATGTTGAAGTGTTTTCATTTCTCCAAAAGCCATTGGAATTGAACCTGAAAAATTGTTATTGGAGAGATCAACGTCCAAAAGATTTTTGAGTTCTGTGATTGATGTTGGTATTGGCCCATAAAATGAATTCCTTGAAAGATTCAAATATTGCAAGTTTGTGCAGCTTGATAGTGAGGCTGGAACTTCAATTGAGAACTTGTTAAGAGACACATCTATAGCTTGCACCATTACCATTTTACTCATTTCTAAAAGAGAACCTTGTAATAAATTATGAGAAATATTGAAATAAAGTTGGAGGTTTTTAAGATTCGCCAATTCTGGGGGTACATTTCCTCTTAGCTTGTTGTGAGACAAGTCTAACACCTCCAAATTTTCACACCTCCCTAAGCTAGTAGGAATCTTTCTTGATAGTTGATTGTGATCAAGAGCTAAAGCTCTTAGTTGTGTGAGATCACCGAGACTATTTGGAATTTTCCCTGAAAGCATGTTTTCCCTGAGTTCTAATTTCCCAAGGTGTTTTGCTTGACCCCAATCATTTGGAATATTTGCATATAAATTGTTTGTGGCTAAAAATCAATCTTTCAAGATTTGTAAGTTGACTTAGTAGGGATGAAATAGTTCCTTTAAAATGGTTGTCTCATAAGTCTAAGTATGTCAACATTGTGAGATTGCTAATACCACTCGGTATATTTCCCTCAATTTTATTGGAGTACAACTCTAAATCAGTGAGTTGGCTTGACAACTGACTAATAGAAGAGGGCAAAATGCCAGTGAAATAATTAAGGGACAAGCTTAGAAATTGTAAAGAACAATTAGTCAAAGCTGTTAGAATAGAAAAAATGTTGCTTTGGCTCACAAGATGATTATCCCACAAATTAAGCCATAGAAGTTGGTGTAAATTACCAAACTCCAAGGGCACCTTTCCACTAAGTTGGTTGCTACCCAAATCAACCGCTTGAGGTTCAGTACAATTGGAGAGGGAACTTGGTATTTCTCCAATGAGTTGGTTTCCCTCCAACAAGAGATGTTGCAACCCTCGTAGTTTGCACGAAAATGGAAGTGTTAAAAATTCAAAGAAGCCACACATTGATGAGGAGAAGAGCAGACAACACCAGTCCAATTGCAAAAGGAATGATGAGGAGACCAATCGAACAATAAATTATTCGACTGGGAAATCAAAGAATGCTTAAAGGACAGAAGAGCTTCTTCATCAGAATGAGAAGAAATGTGTGTAGGTAATGCAGAGAAAACCAAGAGGAGGAAACATACTAGAGCCATCTTCATCTTTTATCTGTCTTGAACTCACAAACCCCAACCCTCTGTGTTCTACTCATGCTCACCGAATTGTTATTTATAAGTTGTCCGATGATGAGAAGTCATAAGAAGACCAGAAAGATGATAAGTGTGTTGCACGCAAATGGAAGTGTTAAAAATGGGAGGAAGTGTGAAAGGGTCGAGATTACAGTGAGATTACTAATGTTATAAGCGTGTGGGGTACGACTCCATGAATATACATAAAGTTACATTAAGTGGGAAAAGGTAGAGATTACGTTCAAAATTTTTAGAACCGTGTGGACTGCAACTCCAAGAATAGACACAAGATGTGACTTTCATATCAATCCTACACGGAAGAAGGTTGTGGAAAATGGGTTGAAATTTAGCATGGAGAAAATTGTGTTCACATTATTTTCACTTTCTTTAATGTCTTATATTATTCAAGTTTGTTTAATTTTGGTCATGCTTTACATCTAATCGAGATTACAGTAAGCATTTGACAAATGTTACAAGCTTATGGGTACAAATCCAAGAATAGAGAGAAGATGCGCAGGTCATCTTCATCCTTCGTTCACCAGATTTCCTGTACATGCAGAACAGTGAAACTTTCACATTAACAAATGCTACAAGCGTGTGGACTACAAGATTCAAATGGGCCCTTCATTTTCATCATTCACTTCGTTCGTCAATTTTGATTTATTTTGGAGGTCAATTTTGATTTTTTTTGTCAATCTTGATTCATATATTTTTTTCAATAGTCTTCATTTCATTCATCTATTTTAAATCACCCAAAGATTACTTGAAAACCATCCCAGTGGGAAAAGGTAAATTATTAT
Organism: Cryptomeria japonica; assembly: GCF_030272615.1. Classification (NCBI taxonomy): domain Eukaryota; kingdom Viridiplantae; phylum Streptophyta; class Pinopsida; order Cupressales; family Cupressaceae; genus Cryptomeria; species Cryptomeria japonica. The sequence goes on from NC_081412.1 coordinate 674,304,542, forward strand.
TAATAAATGTTACCAGCGTGTGAACTGCAACTCCAAGAATAGACACAAAATGTGCTCTTCATTTTCATTGTGGAAACTCAGTATAGAGAAAATTGTGTTCTCACCTTATTTTTATTTTGTTTAATATTTCAATAACTAATCATGAATTTTATTTTGGAGTGTTCAAATCTACTTTCTTTTCTTTAGTGAATGCATTTAATGCAAATCTAACATAGTATTTTTTATAATTAAAATAATTATTAAAAAAAATATTATATTATAGAACTTAATTATAATAGTAAAATAAATAATTTTGTGATGCACAATTTTGATCCTGTAACTTGTATATTTTTGCTTCATGGTTCACTGAATTTGTCATTCTCTAAGCTATTCGAAGGATTGCTTAAAGAGCTATCAAATTGTTAGGTGACAATTTCTTCTAAGTCGGCCCTTGAAAAATGACTAGCTTTATGGTTTGTGAAATAATTCAAGGTAACAAGCTTCTAACATGAAAATTTTCTAGAGTAATGTGATGTAATTCACTAGGTTTTTCTTAGGTGCTCCAATTGAAGTGTTCCTAACATGTTTCTTTCTTCAATGTGAATAAAATTCAACAATTCTTTGATATCACAAATAAATGCAATTGAATTCATTAAAATATGAGTGCATAGCAATAAATCACATAAATTTTGTTTAATTGACTCATAATAGAGCTAATAAAATTTACAAGAGATCACCAAATTTAAACTTGAATAATTAAATTTTAGGGGTCGTATCTACAAGCATGAGACCATTCTTACAATTGTGGAGCTAACCCCAAGATAGGTAAATGGTAATGTTTGTATAAAGAATAAATATTTGGATATGTATGGTGCAATAATAAGGGATTCATAGAAGGAGGTGTATAAATGAATAGGATATGGATAAAAGTATGGAAAATTATGTAAATGGATAAAAGTGCTCAAGAGAAGGAATTGAGTCCACAGTTGCACAAGATTGGATATTTATTGATATGTAAAATATTTATGCAATTATCTCAAAATAGGAGCAAAAATAAATGAAAAATTAACGTGTATCTAAATATTCCTTTGGTGGCACATATATACAAGTATACAAAAAATACATTAAATCAGTCAAATTTCTATAATGAAACAAATTGATTCGATTCACACAGTTCGCTTTTTCCTAAAAGTATACAACTCTTACCTTAGATTTACATGAGAGAGTATATCCAAAAATATGTCAATGCTCCTTTATAAGATGAGGGTGCTTGAATTTTATATCTATTAACATATGAATATAAATCCCATTAAAATATATAAAAAATACTTGTAAGAAGAATAGTTAATGATTGTCTACTAAGCTTAGTTATGTAGTGTATTTACATAGATATAAGTGATGGAATGCAATAATATATTTTAAAAATTATGGATGAAAATTATTCCATTGATTGGGTGATATATTCAAGGTGCATATTATTAAATAAACTCTAAGAATTGGGTACATCTTTGTAATAGTGAATTTAAACCTTATAATTTTCCTCTTTTTTTAAATTTTGGCTATGTTGTCATTTTCATCCAAGAATGATTGTATAATTGGAATGATTATAGCTAGGTTGGCACATAACATAATACAATACTACGTTAAAAAAGAGTGAAACAATGTAAATACTTAGAAATATAATAAAAGTACTTACAAATGCTCAATAATAATAGGTCCCCTTTGAGTGGTCAAACCTCTAAAAATATCCAAAAAGAAATAGAATTCAAATTATGATGTCCTCTTAGACCTCCTCAACTATGTAGATCTACTCATTGATCAAGTTGGATATGATGGTGTCCTCTAATCTAGAGGTAGTGCTTTCTCATATAGATATTTATAGTACTCAACCTCATGAAAACCTTTCAATCTTCACCACTATAGGATCCAATTCCTATGTACCTAATAGTTCTTGAGCTTGATACCTATCTACATGAACCCATTGTAGATCTCATTGAGTCTATTCTAGTTGAATAGCTAGTGCATCTCTCTCTAATCTTAGTTGAGCCTCATCTTCCCCATCTTCTCATTTTTTTAGCTCAAGCCTCATCTTCCTCCCTCATAAATATTTCTATCTTTCTCTATAGGTTATCCCCTTATCTCACTCCACGTCCATTTTCTCATACCATCTATCCCTCTCTAACTATAGGCTATCCCTCGCTTTGACTACTTGATCCCTTGTGTGAGCCTCATCTAGCTTCCTCCAACATAATTCTAACTACGGTAACACAATAGCTATCCACACGTGTGTCCTCATCCTCCTTCACATCCTATTGATCCTCATCCAACTCCATCTCCTAAACCTCATCCCCACCAGCACCCACTCATTGTCTCACCCTTGACAGACACCTCCACCTCCTCAATCACTCCTTCTCTGCCATCCCCACCCACCAATTCCCCAACATTAGGAATCATTAGTGTCACTAGATAATGATATACCCACCACTCTACATATTCAAGAGAAATGCTCATATTTTTTACTTCTAGTCCTAGCAATGAAGGTAGTAGATAAATCTATAACCATCTTGAACTTCAAAGCTATAAGATTTCCACAATCCATTCAAATATTCTTAGTACTTTCTAGGTTTGATTGTGTGAGATTTTTTTTTATCATCAACGTTTCGAATCACAGAGTGTGATTAGAAACGTTGATGATCAAAAAAAAAACCATGCACAATAAAACCTGGAAACTACTAACAACATCTTGAACTTGTCCAGAATTCATACTTAGACATCTCCCATGGATAAATCTCTCAATTCATTGGAGAACATACAACCTCCCTCAATGGATTACCCAATGGTAAGCTAGACAATCACCACACCCTATATGATATATATTGTTCTATGGCATATGGATTTTACCAAGAATAAAGAAACATGTTGTCTATACATACATCAACTTCTAATCACCACTTAGTGAGGCATAAAAAAAAAATTCATGGTCTCTACTCTACCTAATTGTAGCGTCCTAAAATAGCGACACTTGCAATTTCGACTGCATTTGGGTCTTCACGATGGCGATGCAACACGGAACCTGAATGGAGACCCCGAAACTTGTTCATGACACCAAAAATTGCATTTCTCAGCACCCTGGCCTGATCCTCCTTGCACCTCGTTGTCCCTGGAGGTGGGACCATGGCGCCCAGCGCCCTAGTCCTTCAAGCCTAGGGCGCCCAGCGCACTGGTCCCCCAGGACCATGGCGCCCAATGCCCTGGTCCCTGGCCCTATTTTGGGCCCGGTCTCTTATGGGGCTTCGGGTCTTTATGTTTGCAAATTGGAAAATAACATTTGCTGGTCAGCCTAAGGTCGGGAAAATCAGTCTTTTAACCCTAATTGACAAGTATATAAACTACATTTCCTCTCTCAAAAAGGGAGGAGGACATATGTGTGCAAAGACGCGGAAACGATATTCAAACATTCAAGCATTCAAACATTCAAGCATTCAAGCATTCCTTCAAGCAATTGAGCATTCTAAGTCTCCATTCAAGGCTAAGTGTTGCATTCAAGACAAGGATTCAACCATTGAAGAGGAGACCACTTACAACACATTACATACTACATACATTACACCTTCGCATGTAAGAATACAAACATTCTTACAACAAGGTTGCAGGTATGCGGCTGTAATTGAAGATCTGGAATCCTTGTGCAGAGACGAACAGATCCACCTTCGTTTCGCGGATTTTTCGGAGGACCGTGTGCACACCGGGCGCCATCGTCCCATCAACTTTCGCTCAAATTTGCAGAACAGCACCGTCTCGACATTTTACTACTAATTCCAGGTCCGCAGCTTCATATCATATCCCTATCTCTGTTTATAAGTGAATCTTTCCTACTTTACATGCATTCCTAGTTCAATCTTTCTATCTACATTTCTTTACAAAAGAGGGTATCCTTGATGTCTTAACCCTTGAAACTCATATAGAATCCAATCTTGCATTGCGTGGGATTGGATCTTGTGGGTTTCAACCCCTCTTTTGAATGTAAAGTCCCTCCTAAGTGAAAACCATCAACCCTAGTGACTCTCCCTTCTCTCTCCTCGGAGTTGGGGAGGGGAGAACGACTAGGGTTTGATTTTTTCCGCTTTGCATTTTGGTGAACCCGACGTGAACATCCTCATTCTGATTATTCATGGTTAGATCTGAAAAATTTGCTTCCTTAATTGCATTTCCATGTTTGATCTTTTGCAAATTTTAGAGGCTAATTGCATAAAAACCCTAAAATTTTCTTTTTAGTAATTAAACTTGTGGAATGTTTAATTGTTAATGCTTGTTTCAGATCTACCCTTCTATTGCAAATTGTCAATTCATATTTGTACTTTAATTCTGAAAATTAAGTGGTTAAGTGTCAAAACCCTAATTTTTAGAACCCTCTTGATTCAACCTTTGACTGATAATTTCACTAATCAAAACACTTCCAAATCGGCTGTAATTTTGGATTCCACAATAAAATCACAATATCTTTCATCCCTGAAAATTTGGAAAAAAGTTGCGAGGACCGTGTGCACCCCGAGCGCCATCGTCCCCGACATTTTTTCCGAAATTTCGGGAGCTAGATCTTACTGTATTTTTCTGCTAAAATCCAGAATTTTGGCTGATTTTATCAATTTTAACACCTTCAAAATTAAAGTCAAAGTTGGTCTAGTGATTGCTTGGATTAAGGCTTCTAATCATTCAAAAATTGTTGAAATTGAAATTTGTATCAAAATTGTGTTTCTTACAGTCCTAAATCTGAAAAGTGTGTTAGCATTCATTCAAAATTTCAGTGTTTTATTCAAATTTTTGCAGTTTGTGACTTTTGAAATTAAGTGTTTAATTGCAACAACCTTGATTTCCACTTTCAAATTCGAATTTTGCATGAAATTGAGTCAAATTTTAAATTTCAAAGCCTGCATTGCTTTTAGTATTCCCTCTAAATTCATAAAATTCAAAATTTCAGTTTCCCTCTCTTTTTCAAAATTCAAATTTTGCATTTTTCAACAATCTTGGTAGGGTTCAATTTTGAGATTGCAACTTTAATTTGGCCTATCTACAGATCGTAAAATCACTCAATTTTTTCAGATTAGCTTTAAAATCATCATAACTTTCATCCCTGAAAATTTTGAAAAAAGTTGCGAGGACCGTGTGCACCCCGAGCGCCACGGTCCCGGACATTTTTTCTGAAATTTCGGGAGATTGTCCTGATTGTATTTAACAGCTTAAATCTAGGAGATTGGCTGATTTTATTGAAATTTGCTACCTCTAAAATTCAAAATCTTCTCTCTTTCTTTAGTGCATGAGTTTTACAACAATAAGCCCTACTTATACTATTCCCGTTAGACGAAGCCTTAGAATTAAGTCTTTCCAAGGTGTAATTACCGAGGAGATGGAACCTAATTTGAATGGCCTTTTTAATGAGGACATGGGTAATTCTTCTAATCCTCTTAATGATGAAGAAGCTCTCTATGAGGTTTCTGTAGAACAACTTTCAAAATTGGATAACCAATTTGATGATTTTCGACAATGGATGTCTCAAGAATACCCTGATAGTGAAGCTCTTTTCTTAATTGAGGGTCTAAAACGTATGGTTCAAAGTGATAAGAATGGAATTGATATTTTGCGTGGTATTGCACACATTGTGGATTCGAATGTGATGCCTATGAAAAGTTGTGCCGAAACCTTAGGTTATACAGAACCTCCTACTCAAGTTAATCATTCTATTCCTTTGACAACTCCTATTGCTAGTATACCTACTTTTACATCAAACATAATGACTACTTCAACACAAGACATTCCGCCTATGATCACCAGTCATGGGGGCAATCCCTCTTCTTCAATCAACCCTCTTCCTTCATTCAATCCAACTTCTTCATTCATTCCTTCAGTGAGTGTTCCTCTCATATCTCCACAAATGAACATGACGCAAGGGGGCAATTCATTTAACCATTCCATTCCTCCTTGTAGTGTTCCTCCTGTCCAATCATCTCCTATGACTAACTATCATAGTGTCCCACCACCTTACTCTCTACCTTCTTTCAATAACATAACACCACCATCACAATCTAACACGTCTAATATGAACTCTTCGACTGAAGCGACCATTAACAATCTTGCACAAACTGTCTCTTCTTTACAGCAACAAATTGCCTCTATGAATCAATCTAAGTTTAGTGTGCCCACATTTGATGTTGCGAGCCCACTTTCTCTTGACATTGTTCGAGCTATCCCCCCCAAACATGTTGAAATTCTACATTTGGAGCTTTATAATGGTAAGGGTGATCCTCTAACACATGTTAAGACCTTTCAAACAATATGTACCGATTTTGCTTATGACCAAAGGTTGCTTGCAAAACTGTTTACTAGAACATTAAGAGATAAAGCCCTACAATAGTATTGCTCGTTGCCTTCCTATTCTATTTCTTCTTTTGAACAACTTGCAAATGCTTTCATTCAACAATTTCAAAACAATATAAGTCCTAAAGTTACTTTGATTGATTTAATGCATTGTAAACAAGGTGTTAAAGAAAAAGTGACTGATTTCATTGGTAGATATAAGCATTTGTATGCTCAAATTTCCTTTCTAGTGCCTGACAATGATATTCAAAGAATCTTTATTTCTAATTTACAAAAAGATATTAGAGAAAAACTCTTGTTTTCTGAGTTTACTTCTTTCCAACAGTTGTGCGCAACTCTTCACAATTATCAACTGACTGTGAGTCAAATGGAACAAGCAAATCCTATGGCTCCGAGTGATAAGGGTGATAGTAGTCAACAACCATTTGGGAAGTTTAAACCGAACAGAGAGTCCATTAAATTCAATGAAAACATCATCAACAACAATGTGAATGCAGCATCAGGTGTGCCTCCTATTTCAAAGTTTTTCAAGAAAGAAAGAAAGTTTACTCCTTTGAATAAATCATTGCATAGTATTATGAATAAGTTATTGGAACAAAATGTTCTTACTCTTCCTCCTATAAGGCAAATAGATCCTACAAAGATTAACTCACCCTATTTTGATAACAAATCTTTTTGTCAATTTCATCGTCATCCTGGGCATGATACTGAAAAATGTTTTGCTTTAAAAGGTAAAATTCAAGATTTGATTGATAATAATACTATCTATGTTTCTGGTGTGAATGATAAAGGCAACACATCTGTAGCTCCTCCTAACCAAAATCTTCAGATTTTTACTGATCCATTGCCTTCTCATACCTCTAATGCGATTGATACTACTAATTCCTCTGTCTCACCTGATGATCTTGTGTCTATGATTCCTAATGTGATTAACTTTGTGGAGCAGCAGAAAATCCCTAAAGAACCTTCCATCACCTTTGATTCTAGTGAAACTATTAGGGCACCTGATGGTCCTTTATATATAGTTGCAAAAGTCAAGACTACACCTTGCCGTGGAGTGCTTATTGATCCTTCTTGCATGGTTAATGTCATTACTGAAGAATTTCTTTTTACTTTGCAATTGAATCAAGTAATCTATGATGAAACAAATGTGGTTGTGAAACTATTTGATGCATTTTCTTCTCCTGCAATTGGTTCTATTACATTACCTATTGAGGTCCATAACAAATCCCTTGATGTGGACTTTGCTATTATTCCATCATCCGAACAATTTCGTGTGAAGCTAGGCTATCCTTGGCTATCTTCCATGAAAGCTATTGCTTCTCCTATCCACAAGTGTTTGAAATTTCCCCATAATGGTGAAGTTGTTACTGTCAATCATAGTCTCTTTAAACCAGCTGAAAGAACTTCTAGCATTCCTATTGATTACTTTTGGCCTAAACAATTCCAATCTCTTCCTCCACGAAGTGATCATCTTTTCAAATCTTATCAAAAGTGGAAAAAAGATATGATCCTATCTCTAAGTGAGCCTAGAACACCCAAACTTGATATTCCTATCATTCTTGAGAAGGAAGTTCTTCCTTTGAAAGATAAGACTAATGTCTTCCCTCAAGAAGATTCCCAACCCATCCCTATGGATGTGACTATGTCTATATCTAATAAACTTCCTAAAAGTAGACCTATACCTCCTCGTCATGATGGACTTGGTCTCCTTCCTAAACCAAATATTCCTCCTTTATATGGAGCAGTTCCTCCTCCTTCCTCTTATGGAGAGAAGAGACCTTCCTCTTCTCCTATTGTTCAACCTAAGAGACCACAACCTAAACACCCAAGTGATAAGGATGAGAACATTCCTCCTCCTCAATCTTCTCAACTTCCTACTAAGACTAGACGAAATCGTTCTGAACGTGAACGCCGACGAAAGCATCATCTTAGAGCTCAGGCAACTGCTTCTCAAACTTTGCAATCCCCAAAAACACCTTCAGCCAGTATTATTCCATTTTCTCCTCAGCCGACGATTGAGCCGAAATCTCCTAAACATAAGATGCATGATGGTCTTGATCCTGTGCGAGTTAAAGATCCTATTTTTATAAATCTTGATGATGATATAGATGAAAATGTTATTCATGATGAAAATGTTACTCCTGTGCATTCTGATAGTGAATATGAATATGTTGATGTTGATAACCATTTATCTAACGCATTTTCTAAAGCACTTATCCTAGCTCCTAGACAAGAACACTGCGGCTTGGGATATGAACATAGCCCTTGTTTGGATCTTGTGATAGCTCCATCTGCTGTGTTGGATGTTCCTCCTCTAGCGTGTTTCCTACCTTCTCGAAATACTGATCAGCAAGATCGGGGGGTAGATGATGTGCTAGACTAGTTCATTAGCATAGCAGATTCTCTCCTCCTCTCTTTTGTTACTTCTTCTATGTGTTATTCTCATTCTTCTATTTGTTGTCCTTAGTGTTTTCTACTTGAGGATGATGCAAAGCATTGAGATCTCTTTTTGGTCTCTCTCATGTTGACTCAAAAGACACATGTGTTCCCTTCTTCTAGGTGACCTTCCTTGATTGGGGAATGAAGAACAATTATGCATACATACATATGATATACATGAATAATCATACAGCATACTGACCCCAAGGAAAGCGAAGTCACCTCGTGCTTTGTGTTTTGTGTCTATTATCCTTGGGTTTATCTCACACTTGGGGGCTAAATCCTTGTGATAACGTGCTCCTTTCCTTTCTCATTTCTATTATGTATCACTACCTTAAAGAAATCACCCCCAGTGAGGCATGTGCGATCGCTTTAACGTAGGGGGGCATACATCCCGTTCATATCTTTTCAAGATACTTGAAAATTTCTTGACAAATTTAGCTTTGCCTTGAAAATTTTTGATATCTTTCTTGCATGACTCATAGTGAGGGAACCTTACTACTGACAGTCATGGTTCTCCCTCGTGATCTTCCCTTTTACTTTGTCAATCGAAGTCTTAAGATCCTTAGTCCACTGGGGGATTGGTGTATCTTGCCTCCTTGACGTGGTGAAAGTTTTTCAATGTTGTTTCCTTGTACTTTACCGGAAGTATGAGCGTACGCTTATACTCCCGCTAAAGTGGGGGCTAAATGTAGCGTCCTAAAATTGTGACACTTGCAATTTCGACTGCATTTGGGTCTTCACGATGGCGATGCAACACGGAACCTGAATGGAGACCCCGAAACTTGTTCATGACACCAAAAACTACATTTCTCAGCACCCTGGCCTGATCCTCCTTGCACCCCGCTGTCCCTGGAGGTGGGACCATGGCGCCCAGCGCCCTGGTCCTTCAGGACTAGGATGCCCAACGCCCTGGTCCCCCAGGACCATGGTGCCCAGCGCCCTGGTCCCTGGCCCTATTTTGGGCCCAGTCTCTTATGGGGCTTCGGGTCTTTATGTTTGCAAATTGGAAAATAACATTTGCTGGTCAGCCTAAGGTTGGGAAAATCAGTCTTTTAACCCTAATTGACAAGTATATAAACTACATTTCCTCTCTCAAAAAGGGAGGAGGACATATGTGTGCAAAGACGTGGAAACGATATTCAAACATTCAAGCATTCAAACATTCAAGCATTCAAGCATTCCTTCAAGCAATTGAGCATTCTAAGTCTCCATTCAAGGCTAAGTGTTGCATTCAAGACAAGGATTCAACCATTGAAGAGGAGATCACTTACAACACATTACATACTACATACATTACACCTTCGCATGTAAGAATACAAACATTCTTACAACAAGGTTGCAGGTACGCGGCTGTAATTGAAGATTTGGAATCCTTGTGCAGAGACGAACAGATCCACCTTCGTTTCGCAGATTTTTCGGAGGACCGTGTGCACGCCGGGCGCCATCGTCCCATCAACTTTCGCTCAAATTTGCAGAACAGCACCGTCTCGATATTTTACTGCTAATTCCAGGTCCGCAGCTTCATATCATATCCCTATCTCTGTTTATAAGCGAGTCTTTCCTACTTTACATGCATTCCTAGTTCAATCTTTCTATCTACATTTCTTTACAAAAGAGGGTATCCTTGATGTCTTAACCCTTGAAACTCATATAGAATCCAATCTTGCATTGCGTGGGATTGGATCTTGTGGGTTTCAACCCCTCTTTTGAATGTAAAGTCCCTCCTAAGTGAAAACCATCAACCCTAGTGACTCTCCCTTCTCTCTCCTCGGAGTTGGGGAGGGGAGAACGACTAGGGTTTGATTTTTTCCGCTTTACACTAATATATTTCATTAATCACTATTTGATAGAGGGAAAATATCTCATCCATAACTACCTCATGAATTCCTCATATGAATACACATATGCTTGTTTGTGTGATCTATGTATGGTGCAGGAGCACCTAGCTTTTAACCATTTTTGTTGATGCATTTTCTAGATTTTGGTGTGATGGTCAATATTTTGGATTAATGTTTGAATAATGGACTACTTAGAGGTCCACATGTATGTTTGATAGTTGTTTGAAGGGTGATTCTCACCAAGGTTGTTTGTTTTCTCAAACTTGGCCTATGAGCCCTTGTAAGCCTAAAATGGCATGAATTTGCATTATGATGTAAAATGTCTTATAAAGCCTCATTGGGAATTTAGGCATGTCATTTTAATCTTAGGGAGTCATTCTAGGAGGTCTAGTTTGAGTAGAAAGGCATAAATTGCAAAAATGCACATTTGAGCAAAAGTTGTCATTGTTGCTTGACAACTTTTTGCAACATTTTGAGCAACTTTGCATTTTTGAGAAAATCAGTGGTTAGGAAACCAATGAAGAGTTGGTTATGACCTAAATGTAATATAAAATTCTCTAAGAATGTTTGCACACGGGTTGGAACATTTATGAGTAAGTTTGAATAGAATTTGAAGACAATTTCTAGATTTTACCTTGTAATTTTGTCATTTTTGTAGCAGCAGTCCATACCAAATAGATTGACCTTGCTATTGTTATTTCATGGTGGCTTAGTGTTTGTTATTTTATTGCTCAGGAGGTGTTTGTAATTTATTTTAGTGCAGATTTGAAGTGTGTTTACAAATTTGTATTGCTCTCGGCCTCAGCAAGGGTTCAAGAGCCCAATAATGCTTCCAACTTGAAATCCCTTGAGTTTTGCTCAATGACCATTGGGATTCAATTCATGGAACCCTTGTATAGTGTAAATAGGTTTTGTATTGGTCTAGAAGTTGTTGGGAAGAAAATTTCCATCATTTCTTAGGCGAGCTTTGTCATAGCCCGATTAGGAAAATGATTGAAAAAGTTGTCTTTGCTTGCAGGGATGAGAAGTTGTGAATGTGCCAAGTGGTTGGAATGAAAGTGTGATGTAGGACAGAGTCTCATTGAAGAGGTGGAGGTGTGACAAGGTGTAGAAGACATCAAAACCTTGTAAAGAAGACTGCTAACTCATAACCTGTCAAAAGTGCCATTTTTGGGATCCGTACCAGTACGGATAGACCAGATTGCCTACCCTAGTGGATTCAAAAAAATTTCCAAAAGGGTAGTCGAATAACCAAAGGTGTTGGAAGGTTCTTTGAGCTAATTTTGAGTAATTTCCCAAAAACTGGTAAGGTAGGGCTAATTGGGGCTCTAGGGCTACTAGGCCTAGAAAATAGGAGAAAGAGGGGGCAATGAGAAAATGATGAAAAACCAATTGAAGAATCATTTGATTGGAACTGAAATACCTATAAAACACCCCCTAAAACCCCTACAAATACATGTTGGAGAGTTGGATAGTTTAATGGTTGGATTTACCCTTGTGAATCTCAATCATGCTTGAGCAACTAAAGAGCACAAATTGATAGGGAAAACTCCAAGAGAGATTGAGTGTTTGACTTGTTAATGGACAAGTGAAGAGTGATAGGATCCCACTAAAACATCATTCAACTACCTATTGAGCAAGGTGTGATTCTCTTTGAGAACCCCTCCCCATCAAAGTGGTATCAAAGCTTCTAAGATTTAGAAAGAAGCTAGTTCATGTCAGAGACTAAGTCAGTAGGAGAAAATATCCTTAGGATGGTGACCAATGCAGAGTTAGCCAAGAAGGTAGAAGATCGGGAGGAAGAGAATAGACTCCTCAAGGTAAGACTGCAATAGTTGGAGAGCAAACTAGACGTAGTTGAAGACAAGACTGAGAAAGTAACAATCCAAATCAATGAAGGGAAGGGTAAGGAAGTAGTAGAAGAGGATAGAACACCTAAACCGGATCCTATTCTACCTAAAGAACCTTTGCTTAGAGCCATCAAAGCCTTAGGAGGAAAATCCCTAGAAGGAGTGTCACTTTTTTGTGGAAAAATGGAACTAGAAGCAGTCATGAAATGGATTGAAGGATTGGAGAATCACTTTGAATGTGATGGGATTAGTGAGGCACAAAAGGTGAAGGTAGCCAAATCTAGATTGAGAGGAGCAACCTTGACTTGGTGAAAGTTCATCCAAGATGAGAGGCAAAAGGAGGGTAAGAAACCAATTGCCACTTGGAAAGGAATGCTAGCCATGGTGAAAGAAGCATATATCCCTGAAGACTATGAGATTCAATTACACAAGAGGAGACAAAAATTGAGACAAAGAGAACTAGATATGAGCAGCTACACTGAGGAATTTCAGAAGTTGTGTTTGAGATCCAAGGTGGTGGAAGATGAAAGAATCAAGGTAGCTAGGTACTTGAATTGCTTGAGATGGAATATACAAGAAGAATTGAGTTTGTTGTGTCCTAGTACTGTTCATAAGTGCTATCAATTGACACTCAAGAAGGTGGAAGAGAAGAGTAAAAAGAAACAAGAGCAAAGCAACAGAGGCAGAGGTAGGGGAAGAGATGGCAGAGGTCATAGAGGTAGCTATGGCGGAAGAAGCGTAGACCAAAGATCCCAAGGGGAATCCAAGTTGGTAGAGAAGAGTGGGGATTCTAATAGCAAGAGCAGCTATAGAAGAAGAGGATCTAGCAACTCTATTAGAGGAAGGTCTAATGGATCAGGAAGAGGCTCCTATTTCACCACAATGAAGTGCTACAATTGTCATAAACTTGGACACCCGGCCTATAGATTTCCTGAGAAGACTTCTTCATCCCAAGGAGGTGAGAGGAGAGTAAGTTATATTCAAGAAGATACAAAAAACATGAAGGCATCAAAAGCGAGTTTAGATTCTGAGGTTGGAGAGAATCTCATGATGAGAAGAGTCTTGATTAAAGAACTGATTAAGGAGGAACCTAGCCAAAGAAGATCCTTGTTTAGGATAAAATGCAAGATTACTAATATTCAAGCAAAAGCAAAGGATGGATATAAAAACACACCCCTAGATTCTCAATAGAACCAACATCTGAATAATAAAACATATAAAAGTAAGCCATTAGATAATGATAACAATAGCAAGAAGAGTACAAGTGGATCCTAGTAACTTGATTTATCCTATGGTCCAAAATATTCAAACATTTTTTAAGTTGAAGACATACTTCGATTAACATATACAAATTGCTCGAATTGAAAAATTTACTTCAACTATATCAGCCATAATTGTTGATTTTATTATTAGACTGATAACAAAGAACATAAAACAATAAATGCAATACACATAACAAAGTAGTACCCTGGGAAAACCTCCCTCTTGGAGGTAAAAAACCCAGCAACAATTATCTCAATTTATATTAGATCAAACACAGTAGCACAATTACAACATTCCCATGCTAGGGAAGACTTATCTGAAATGCTATGACCTTGACAATCCTTCAAATGCAAATCACTATCACTGTAACTTCACTTGGCAACACTGAAGGATGTTTGCTCAGCTTGGAATACAAGTTCGCTAACCTTTAGACAAATTTAGGAACCCTCGGTCATTTGTTGATTGTAGAGATAGGAAATTCGTTGATTGTATTGATATTAGAATGATCACAAATCATCTTGTATATATATGAATTAATGCCTCCAATAGATCAGAGTTGGCCTTGTAGTTTTGGTGCCAAGAATAGGATCAGACCTTTAATTACAAGTTACATATAGGTTGGTCCTAATTACAAGTTACATATAGATCGGCCTTAATTACAAGTTACACATAGGTCGACCCTAATTACAAGTTACATAATTGCACAAGGGGTTCACCCATTTAGGATCAAACCTAAGTGCTTTACAAGTTACACAAATTACATACTGCCGCCCATGATTACATAAATAACTTAACTAGAATCTGATTCTAGCTACATATTTCAACACTCCCTCTTAGCTAGAGAGGATTTTATGAATAATCAAGTCACATAGACACTACCACCATGGCTACTCCCATGGATGAAACACATGATACATTCACCATAGCTACTCCCAAAGGGTGAACGAACTCATCATGGAATTTCTTCCCTGATACCCACCATACCTACTCGCAGAGGGTGGGACCACCATGCCTACTCGTAGAGGGTGGAATTTCTTCCATGATACCCACCATACCTACTCGCAAAGGGTGGGACCACCATGCCTACTCGCAGAGGGTGGATTTTCTTCAATGATGCCCTTCATACCTACTCACAAAGGGCGGGTCCACCATGCCTACTCGTAGAGGGTGGAACGAGGGCTTTCACCTCAAAATTCTCCTAGAGAAGAATGCATCACCACCATGCCTACTTCCAGATGGTGGATCCACCATACCTACTCACAGAGGGTGGAATGAAAACTATTACATAAAAGATGATTCTTCCTCTGAAGTTGAAAGAAACTGGCTCCCTCTGAGCCTAACAAGCTCCCTCTAAATGTTATAGCCTTCTTTTTCTGATAAAATATCTTTAGCCACCAACTTAGTCTCATGACAGCAAGTTGCATCTCCATTCTTCAGCCTGTGTGACTTTCCCATAGGATGTATCAAGCTCATCCACCCTAGAATGCAATCTTTGTCCTAAAAAAATTCAAGAGAGGTTACCAATATTTTAAGACTATCATACATGATTCACTATCCAATGAATTGATAACAGCATAAAAAATTCAAAAAAATACTTATCTCTTTATAAGTTAGTTTTCAACATAACAATCAACTTAGATCACACTGAATCATCTGATAATGGTTGCGTGACCTTCAACCCTCGCCATCACTCAGAATTCATTCTCATCTATAAGCACTTCATAAATACCCCCGCCATAGGAGTATGAATTTAGTTTGAAGTCTGGACACTGCTCTGATCTCTCAGCTTGCAAAAAGGATACATGATCTACCTTCAAGCTGTTAGGCTTTATAGAAGGAACCCGATTTGATACCATGTTGAATTTATGATTAGACTAATAACAAACAACATAAAACAATAAACGCAATACACATAACACAGTAGTACCCTGGGAAAACCTCCCTCTTGGAGGTGAAAAACCCAACAACAATTATCTCAGTTTTTATTAGATCAAGCACAGTAGCACAATTACAACATTCCCATGCTAGGGCAGGCTTATCTGAAATGCTATGACCTTGACAATCCTTCAAATGTAGATTGTTGTCACTGTAACTTCATTCAACACCACTGAAGGATGTTCACTCAACTTGGAATACAAGTTCGCCAACCTTTAGACAAATTCAAGAACCCTCGGTGATTTGCTGATTGCAGAGATAGGAAATTCGTTGATTGTATTGATATTAGAATGATCACAAATCATCTTGTATATATATGAATTAATGCCTCCAATAGATCATAGTCGGCCTTGTAGTTTTGGTGCCAAGAATAGGATCAGACCTTTAATTATAATTTACATATAGGTTGGCCCTAATTACAAGTTACATATAGGTCGGCTCTAATTACAAGTTACACATAGGTCGGCCATAATTACAAGTTACATAATTGCACAAGGGGTTCACCCATTTAGGGTCAGACCTAAGTGCTTCACAAGTTACACAAATTACATGTTGCCGCCCATGATTACATAAATATCTTAAACTAGAATCCGATTCTAGCTACATATTTCAACAATAATTGTTGCAGATATGGTAATTAAATTATCGCCTACACTAATATCTATCATATTTATATTACTGAGAAGAATTTGATTGCAACCTACAAAAGGGGTAAAATATACGTGAGAGCTTCATATGTATTAAAATAGAGGTAGTATACTACAGAATAATAGAATAGCAAACTAAAAATATAGAAAATAAGAACTCAATGCCATGTCTTATTGATCGAATGATACATATTTATACAATAGTGAATACAAACTTCTTCCGTACAAATCTATTAAAAAGTCTGACAACTGCTGAAGATTGACAACAAACTCTAGATAAAGACAAATAACTAAAGAGTTTGTAAACAACTTGACTACTGCTGCCAGCAAACTGCAAGTGAACAAAAAATATGCATTTTATCTATTATGACTTATTCAAACACTCCCCTTAAGGAATAACAGAATTTAACATATTTCTACCTAGTACAAACTGACTTACAACATTAAATGATAGGAAATACATTATGTAAAAGATGTTATTTGAAAAATGTTCATAGACCAGTAGACTTCTTCAAACTGCTCCCAACTATTGGTATAGTCATGCAACTATCATCCAAGTTCCCAATATCATTGGACATCATTTGCACATGAAGTGTCTTATCACCCTCATAAATGTATGAAACATACATGTGAGTATTTGATTTTTTCCGCAGCCAAGATTTTGAAGGCTCTGATACCATATTAAAAAGAGATATTATACTAAAAAGAATAAAACAACGAAAATAAAAACACAAAGAAAATAAGAACTCTATGTCATGTCTTATTGATCAAATGATACATATCTATATATAGCAGTGAATACGAACTACTTCCTTACAGATCCACTAAACAGACTGACAACTAACTGCTTCAGATTGACAACAACTTGTAGATGGACGGATAACTAAAGAGTTTGTAAACAACTTGCTGCCAGCAAATTGGAAGTGAAGGACACAGATGCACTTTATCTATTATGACTTATTTTGGCTTTCCAAAATATAAGGCAATAGAAAAGTACTTTCCGAAAGGCTAAGGAGGTCTGACATGGTAACCCAATGGAGCTTTGACCCAAACCCAATCTTTACAATCCTTTATAGTCATGCCCACATCCAAATGCAAAATCTGGGACTGCAGCAAGATATCAATGTAGAAGTATGGAAGGAAAAAGTCACTGTTTTCAACCCCACTGTACAATCCACATCCAAATGCAAAATCTGGAACTGAAACAATGAGTTTATCACAAGAAATCAATGTTGAAGCACCCAAAAAAAAATTGATAGCAGGGATTACACTAGGTCCAGGTAATGCCATTGCATGTAATGTCAATATTGGTTTGGAGAACAGAGGGGTCATCCATTTTGAATAGATAACTGGAAAGTAATGGACTATAATTGTAAACTTGCTGATTGATAAGCAATCTTCCAAATGGAAAAATTCCTCGCAAATGTTTATAAATATAATTAACCAAAAGCAACTTGAGAGAATGGGTATTTTGTAAATCTCTCTGAAAATGATCAAATTAACAAGGTTTTCTGGATTCTTTTAAAACTGGTATGACTTTGCAATATATAAATGGTAATGCATCTTTCTTTCCTTCAGCTCTGCCCTATAATTGCAGAGCTGAGGGAAAGAATAAAGAATAAGAAATATCTTTGAAAGAGAAAAAGTAAATGTAAATATAATTATAAATTATTAATAAACATTGAAAATTTAATTATTTATTAAAAAATAAATAACAATTATCTTTAAAAATAATAGAACTGTTAAAAAGAATGGATGTTATTATGTATGTTAATTAGATATTTAGTATATTTATATTATTTGTTCATTTGAAATCAAATTTAAAGACTTGCTTATTCTAAAACATTTTAATCTATTCTAAAAAACTGGATTTTTTTTTTTTCATATTTTAGTCAAGTTTTGTGTATGCAAAACCAACAAAGATGTAATATGCAGTCTCTACAGAAAAATAAAGACAATGTCATGAATAAAAATTCTAAACATATTTTTGTTTCAGTTTTCTTTCTATTTCTTTATATTTTGAGTCAATCAATAGCTATACTATATTGTAAATGGCTAAAGATTATACTATGAGAGATTTTCAAAACATTAAAATGTCATAAATACATAATCTCTCAAGTTGAGTGAAGAGCTAAGATGTAGATGTAGATGTAGACCAATTTTCATCCCTTCCTGATTTAACAATTTTTTCAACTATTTGTACTCTCAAGAAAAGACAAGATATCTATGGGCAATTGAAGAGACCAAGTACCAAGAAATGTCACTGCTATTTTTTCTAATCTTTTAGTTATCTCCATCATATCTGGTCATTCTTGTGGCAGCTCCCTTGTGCAAGCTAGTCCAACTTGCATAAATTGAGTAAGACATGACAACACCATTGATAAATCTGATTCATTAACATCTCTAAGTAGGTTGTCATCCACCACTTCAGTGATTTTATTTGGAAAATTCATACCTACCCATTTTGGTAGATCAATTCCCTCTACAAACATGTCATTTGTAGGTCTCCTCCTTGTCAACAACTCTAAAAGAAGAATTCCATAGCTATATACATCTTTTGTGGAAATCATTCCACCCACACCATACTCTACAATATAATTGTACAATAATTAGTGATCCTCAAACCATATTAAATATCCATATCATTTATAAAAAAAAAAAACTAAAAAAAATTATATATGAATAATGCAAAGTTTTATACCTGGTGCAATGTATCCAATAGATCCATTCAATGCATTTGTAGAAGCAAATGAATTCATTGAATTCCCAAATAGAAGTTTGGTAATGCCAAAATCTACTACACATGGAGTCATATCATCCCCCAACAACACAATATTGGGTTTTAGATCACAATGTACGACTTGCACAAAGCAATGGTGATGCAGAAATTCCATTCCTCATGCTATCTCCTTTTCTATTCTTAATCGATTGCTAAATTTAATTTGCATTCATCTCCTCCCTCTAGGTAAAGCCATCTCCCCAAACTTCCATTTGACATGAATGGAAGAACCAATGCTTTAAAGTCAAGGTTGGAACAAGTTGAAATGATTTTAATCACATTTCGATGCCTAACTCTTTCTAACACATTACATTCTCTATTAAAGGTTTGGAGAGCATTTTCATATTGTAAATCGAGAACTTTAACAACACTATATGTACCATTTTTTAGAATCAATTTATAGATAGATCCAAAACTACCAATTCTTATTAGCTAGATTTGCTTCACTAAAGCCACTAGTTGCATCTAGAAGTTCTTCATATGAAATTCGTAAGGGCCACACATTGAGATTAGGAATCTTTCATTGTCTCCATCTATAGGAAAGCATAAACAATAGAAAAGACATGATGAAAATTTTAATGCCGACCACAATAGGAATTATCACCTTCTTGTTGATTGATGGTTGTTTGTGCTTGGAATGAGAGCATGGTGGCAATTTCATCCATGTTCCACAAAGGCCAAGATTTCCCATAATTGCTGACTCATCAATTATTACAAAAACTCCTTCCTCTAGAACCTTTTCTGTTACTTTGTTTGAAGAGAGATTGATATGATTAAGTGTTTTCATTTCTCCAAAAGCCATTGGAATTGCACCTGACAAATTGTTGTTGGAGAGATCAATGTCCAGAAGATTTTTGAGTTATGTGATTGATTTTGGTATTGGACCATAAAATGAATTCCATGAAAGATTCAAATATTGTAAGTTTATGCAGCTTTATAGTGAGGCTGGAATTTCACTTGAAAACTTGTTAAGAGACAAATCAATAGATTGCACAATTACCATTTTACTCATTTCTAAAAGAGAACCTTGTAATAAATTATGAGAAATATTGAAATAAAGTTGGAGGTTTATTAGGTTTGCCAATTCTAGGGGTATATTTACTCTTAGCTTGTTGTGAGACAAGTCTAACACATCCAAAGTTTCACATCTCCCTAAGCTACCAAGAATTTTTCTTGATAGTTGATTGTGATCAAGAGCTAAAACTCTTAATTGTGTGAGATCACCAAGACTATTTGGAATTGTCCCTGAAAGCATGTTTTCACTGAGTACTAATTGCCCAAGGTGTTTTGCTTGACCCCATTTGTTTGGAATATTTCCATATAAATTGTTTGTGCCTAGAAACAAGCTTTCAAGATTTGGAAGTTGACTGAATGGAGATGGAATAGTAACATTAAAACAATTGTTTGATAATTCTAAGTATGTCAACATTGTGAGGTTGCTCATACCATATTTCCCTCAATTTTATTGGAGAACAACTCTAAATCAGTGAGTTGGCTTAACAACTGGCTAATAGAAGAGGGCAAATTGCCAATGAAATACTTAAGAGACAAGCCTAGAAATTATAAAGAAGAACAATTAATCAAAGCTGTTAGAATAGAAAAATTGTTGCTTTGGCTCACAAGATGATTATCCCACAAATTAAGCCATAGAAGTTGGTGTAAATTACCAAACTCCAAGGGCACCTTGCCACTAAGATGGTTACTACCTAAATCAAGCACTTGAAGTTGAGTACAATTGGAGAGGGAACTTGGGATTTCTCCAATGAGTTGGTTTCCTAACTCTCGCAATCTGTCAATTTTCCAAGGTATGTGGTCAGTTAATTGGTTATAATATAATGACAATTTATGAAGAAGAGTGCAATTTGAAAGGGTAGTAGGAATCACTCCTATCAAGTGTCAATAGAAAACAATTCGAGTTGAGTAAGCATACCCAGTTCAATAGGAATCTTACCTTGGAGTTTGTTGCTCATTAATTGAAAGAATATTTAAAGAAGACAGATTTCCTAGAGAAGTGGGGATTGTGCCTGTCAACTGGTTTGCAATTGTGACAGATGGCCAAGCTGAGAGGGAATTATACTACCACTCAAATTGTTATAAGACAAACTTAGAAATTGCAAAGAATGACAGTGTCCTAAAGTGGATGGACCTTTCGTTTTCATAGTTCATTTCATTCATCAATTTTGATTACATTAACATGCAAGTCTGTGGACTACAAAATTTGAATAGACAAAGAAGATGTCCCTTCATTCTCATTATTCACTTCTTATATATATATATATATATATATATATATATTTATTTATTTATTTATTTATTGGGTCAATCTTTATTCATCTATTGCCAAGAAATTCTGCAGTTTACTGTATATGGTTAATAGAAAAGAGAAGAATTTAAAATTATGTTTTTTTATTGGAAAAATAAAAATAAAAATACAAGACAGCTGACCAGCAAATCAACTATAGAGAGCGCTGTTCAGAAACAATTACCATGACATGTACAGATGTAGGATACCAAATAGCTTAAAAACGGCTGTAGAATTTAAAACTATTAATACCTCAGCGTGCGAAAATCTGAGGAAGGAGATTATAATCAAAATTCTTAACTTGAATCTGTTCTATGAGTGGTAAATGAGAAGACAAAGTAAGGTAGAAAAGATAGAGGAGGTCGGGAGATAGTTAATCTACGGAAGAGGAGTAAATGCAGTAAATGGGGCAGTTAGTGATTATGTTTAACATGTCTGACATGGTAACCCTGCATACCCACCAAATGCAAAACGTGGGACTGAAACAAGAAGCATACCATAAGTGATCAATGTAGAAGAATGGAAGGAAAAAGTCCCCTTTGTTGAGCTGTTTTCAACCCTTCTGTACAATCCTTTATTGGCATGATGCCCCACGTCCAATTGCAAAATCTGGGACTGAAACAATTAGTTTATCACAAGAATTCAATGTTGAAGCACCAAAGAAAAATATTGATAGCATGGATTACAGAGGGTCATCCATTTTTGAATAGATATGTAAGTTGCAGCCAACTCTAAAAAGAAGACTGGAAAGTAATGGATTATAATTGTAAATTTGTCAAAATGGAAAAAAAAATTGCAAATATTAATATTAAATTAAGGTCAGTCTTAAATCACACACATTAAGTAGTATATTAAATTTAGGGAATGTTGGTCAATTCTGAATGTTTACATTTTTTAAGTTTAGAAGTCAAAGCTTAGTCCTTGTAATTTAAGCCATCCACTAAATTAATTTGATTCAAAAGATTTAAACATACACATTAACTTAAAAATAAATGAAAATAATATTGATTGTCTATTATAATTTGTAGTCTACTTAAAAAGATAATTACTTTATTCATTTTCTACAACTAAACACAGTTAAATATATTTTCTTAATAATAAAAGAAACATTAATATTTTTATTTACTTAATATCCAAATTAAACATATTAAATTAAATTAATTGTCTCATTCACTGCAGATATTAGTGAATATAACTAGCATATTGTAGAAGTGTCATAAAAAAGCCATTAAAGTGTTCTGCATACATCTAGTCATTGCCTGCATAGTTGGGAGTCCATACAAATGGTAACAAACCAGTTAGAAACCTTGATTACAATAGACTTGTGAATGAATACATGTTCTCCCATTCGAAGTTTAAAAGGGAATTTTTCCATATCCCCATTTTCTTATTGTTAGTATACAATAAAATTTAATCTTTGTTTCTCAAGAGAGATCATAAATATAATTATCAAAAAGCAACTTGAGAGAGTGGGTGTTTTGTAAATCTCTCTCAAAATGATCAAATTAATAAGGTTTTCTGGATTTTTTTTAAAAACTGGTATGACTATGCATTACATAAATGGTAATGCTTCTTTGTTTCCTTTGGCTCTACCCTATAATTGCAGAGCTGAGGGAAAGAATGAAGAATAAGAAATAACTCAAAGAGAAAAAATAAATGTAATTGTTAATTATAAATAAAGTTGAAAATTCAAATATTAATTAAAAAATAAATAACAATTATCTTTATTTTTTGTTAAAAAGAGTGGATGTTACAGTATATTATGTATGTTAATTAGATATTTAGTATATTTATATTATTTGTTCATTTGAAGTCAAATTTAAATAGTTGCTTGTTTTAAAACATTTTAATCTATTCTAAAAAAATCGATTTAATTTTTTTTCATATTTTAGTTATATTTTGTGTATGTAAAATCAACAAAGATATAATATGTGTTTTCTCAACAGAAAAATAAAGAGAGTGTCAAGAAACAAAATTTTTAACATAATTTTGTTTCAATTTTCTTTCTATTTCTTTATATATAGAGTCAATCAATAGATATATTGTCTTCTAAATGGCTAAAGATTATACTTTGAGAGTTTGACCAAACATTAAAATGTCATAAATACATAATCTCTCAAGTTGAGTGAAGATCTACGATGTAGATGTAGACCAATTATCATCCTTTCCTAATTCAATATTTTCTCGATCATTTGTACTCTCAAGAAAGGACAAAATATCTATGGGCAATTGAAGAGACCGAGTACCAAGAAATGTTATTGCTATTTTTTCTAATCTTTTAGTTATCTCCATCATATCTGGTCGTTCTTGTGGCAGCTCCCTTGTGCAAGCCAGTCCAACTTGCATAAATTGAGTAAGACATGACAACACCATTGATAAATCTGATTCATTAACATCTCTAAGTAGGTTGTCATCCACCACTTCAGTGATTTTATTTGGAAAATTCATACCTACCCATTTTGGTAGATTAATTCCCTCTACAAACATGTCATTTGTAGGTCTCCTCCTTGTCAACAACTCTAAAAGAAGAATTCCATAGCTGTATACATCTCCTTTTGTGGAAACCATTCCACCCATTCCATACTCTACAACATAATACAATAATTAGTGATCCTCAAACTATATAAAATATCCATACTAATTCTGAAAATAATAATAATTTATATTGGAATAATGCAAAGTTTTATACCTGGTGCAATGTAGCCAATAGATCCATTCAATGCATTTGTAGAAGAAAATGAATTCATTGAATTCCCAAATAGAAGTTTGGTAATGCCGAAATCTGCTACACATGGAGTCAAATCATCCCCCAATAATACATTATTGGGTTTTAGATCACAATGTATAACTTGTACAAAGCAATGGTGATGCAGATATTCCATTCCTTGTGCTATCTCCTTTGCTATTCTTAATCGGTCAATCAAATTTAATTTGCATTCATCTCCTCCCTCAGGGTAAAGCCATCTCCCCAAACTTCCATTTGACATGAATGGAAGGACCAATGCTTTAAAGTCAAGGTTGGAACAAGTTGAAATGATTTTAATTACATTTCGATGCCTGACTCTTTTCAACACATTACATTCTCTATCAAATGTTCGAAGAGCATTTTCATCTTGTAAATTTAGAACTTTAACGGCAATATCTATACCATTTTTTAGAATCCCTTTATAGATAGATCCAAAACTACCAATTCCTATTAGATTTGCCTCACTAAAGCCACCAGTTGCATCTAGAAGTTCTTCATATGCAATTCGTATGGGCCACACATTGAGATTGGGAATCTTTCTTTGTCTCCATCTATAGGAAATGATAAACAATAGGAAAGACATGATGAAAATTGCAATGCCGACCACAACAGGAATTATCACCTTCTTGCTAACTGGTGGTTGTTTGTGCTTGGAATGAGAGCATGGGGACAATGTCATCAATGTTCCACAAAGGCCAAGATTTCCCATAATTGTTGACTCATCAATTGTTGCAAAAACTCCTTCCTCTGGAACCTCCCCTGTTAATTTGTTTGAAGAGAGATTGATATGTTGAAGTGTTTCCATTTCTCCAAAAGCCATTGGAATTGCACCTGACAAATTGTTGTTGGAGAGATCAATGTCCAGAAGATTTTTGAGTTGTGTGAGTGATGTTTGTATTGGACCATACAAAGAATTCCATGAAAGATTCAAATATTGTAAATTTGTGCAGCTTGATAGTGAGGCTGGAATTTCACTTGAGAACTTGTTAAGAGACACATCTATAGCTTGAACCATTACCATTTTACTCATTTCTAAAAGAGAACCTTGTAATAAATTGTCAGAAATATTGAAATAAAGTTGGAGGTTTTTAAGATTTGCTAATTCCGGGGGTATATTTCCTCTTAGCTTGTTGTGAGACAAGTCTAACACCTCCAATGTTTCACATCTCCCTAAGCTACCAGGAATTTTTCCTGATAGTTGATTGTGATCAAGAGCTAAAACTCTTAATTGTGTGAGATCACCAAGACTATTTGGAATTTTCCCTGAAAGCATGTTTTCACTAAGTACTAATTGCCCAAGGTGTTTTGCTTGACCCCAATTGTTTGGAATGTTTCCATACAAATTGTTTATGGCTAGAAACAAGCTTTCAAGATTTGGAAGTTGACTGAATGGGGATGGAATAGTTCCATTAAAACGATTGTCTGATAAGTCTAAGTATGTCAACATTGTGAGGTTGCTAATACCGCTTGGTATATTTCCCTCAATTTTATTGGAGAATAACTCTAAATCAGTGAGTTTGCTTGATAATTGACTAATAGAAGAGGGCAACATGCCAGTGAAATAATTAAGGGACAAGCTTAGAAATTGTAAAGAAGAACAATTAGTCAAAGCTGTTAGAATAGAAAAATTGTTGCTTTGGCTCACAAGATGATTATCCCACAAATTAAGCCATAGAAGTTGGTGTAAATTACCAAATTCCAAGGGCACCTTACCACTAAGTTGGTTGCTAGCTAAATCAACCACTTGAAGTTGAGTACAATTGGTGAGGGAACTTGGTATTTCTCCAATGAGTTGGTTTCCCTCCAATAGGAGATGTTGCAACTCTCGCAATTTGCCAATTTCCCAAGGTATGTGTCCAGTTAATTGATTATAATATAATGACAAATTATGGAGAAGAGTGCAATTTGAAAGGGCAGCAGGAATCACTCCTATCAAGTTGTTGGTGCTAATAGAAAGCACTTCAAGTTTAGTAAGCATACCCAATTCAATTGGAATCTTACCTTGGAGTTTGTTTCTCATCAATTGAAAGGATATTAAAGAAGACAGATTTCCTAAAGAAGTGGGGACTGTGCCTGTCAACTGGTTTGCTCCTAACAAAAGTGCTTCCAAATGTGGAAGATAGCCAAGCTGAGAGGGAATACTACCACTCAAATTGTTATAAGACAAACTTAGAACTTGCAAAGAACCACAATCTCCTAAAGTGGATGGAATGGAGCCTTCCAATTTATTTTGAGCCAACACAAGTATTCTAAGACGAAAAAGCCTCCCTAGCTGAGGAGGAATTTGGCCTTGTAAACTGTTATTTGCAAAATCAAGTATTCTAAGAAAAGAGAGATTGCCAAGAAAAGGAGAGATGGTTCCTAACAAAGACATACCAGTGAGATTCAAAGAAGCCACACGTTGATGACGAGAAGAGCAGACAACACCAGTCCAATTGCAAAAGGAATGATGAGGAGACCAATCGGACAATAAATTATTCGACTGGGAAATCAAAGAATGCTTAAAGGACAGAAGAGCTTCTTCATCAGAATGAGAAGAAATGTGTGTAGGTAATGCAGAGAAAACCAAGAGGAGGAAACATACTAGAGCCATCTTCATCTTTTATCTGTCTTGAACTCACAAACCCCAACCCTCTGTGTTGTACTCAGGCTCACCGAATTGTTATTTATAAGCTGTCCCATGATGAGAAGTCATACGAAGACCAGAAAGATGATGATTGTGTCGCACACAAATGGAAGTGGAGGAAATGGGAGGAAGGTTCCATGCAAGTGTGAAAGGGTCGAGATTACAGTAAGCATTTAACTAATGTTATAAGCGTTTGGGGTACGACTCCATTAATAGACATAAAGCTACATGCAAGTGGGAAAAGGTATAGATTACGTTGAAATTTTTTACAACCGTGTGGACTGCAACTCCAAGAATAGACACAAAGATGTGACTTTCATATCAATCCTACACGGAAGAAGGTTGTGGAAAATGGGTTGAAATTTAGCATGGAGAAAATTGTGTTCACATTATTTTCACTTTCTTTAATGTCTTATATTATTCAAATTTGTTTAATTTTGTTCATGCTTTACATCTAATCGAGATTACAGTAAGCATAGACAGAAGATGTGCAGGTCATCTTCATCCTTCGTTCACCAGATTTGCTGTACATGCAGACCGGAGAAACTTTCATTTTCAAATGGGCCCTTCATTTTCATCATTCAAATGGGTCCTTATGATTTTCATCATTCACTTCGTTCTTCAATTTTGATTTTTATGGGGGTCAATTTTGATATTTTTTGGTCGATCTTGATTCATCTATTTTTTTCAATAGTCTTCATTTGATTCATCTATTTTCAATCACCCAAACATTACTTGAAAACCATCCTAGTGGGAAAAGGTGAACTATTATATTTATAAATATTACAAGCATGTGAACTGCTCCAAGAATAGACACAAAATGTGCTCTTCATTTTCATTGTTCACTAAGTTTTGGTCAATCTTGACTCATTTATTTGCAAGAGACTCTTGGCTTATAGAAGAAAAGCATTCCACACAAGAATGGAAGAACATTGTGGAAACTCGGAGTATAGAGAAAATTGTGTTCTCACCTTATTTTTATTTTGTTTAATATTTCAATAACTAATCACGAATTTTATTTTGTAATGTTCAAATCTACTTTCTTTTGTTTAGTGAATGCATTTAATTCAAATCTAACATAGTAATGGTTTGCTATCTAAATTTTCAAATTTGTTTGAAAGTAAGAGTAGGGTCTATTTTTTATAATTAAAATAATTATTATAAAAAATATTATATTATAAAACTTAATTATAATAGTAAAATAAATAATTTTCTGATGCACAATTTTGATCTTGTAACTTGTATATTTTTGCTTCATGGTTCACTGAATTTGTCATTCTCTAAGCTTTTCTAAGGATTGCTTAAAGAGCTATCAAATTGTTAAGTGACAATTTCTTCTAAGTCGGCCCTTGAAAAATGACTAGCTTTATGGTTTGTGAAATAATTCAAGGTAACAAGCTTCTAACATGAAAATTTTCTAGAGTAATGTGATGTAATTCACTAGGTTTTTCTTAGGTGCTCCGTTTGAAGTGTTCCTAACATGTTTCTTCCTTCAATGTGAATAAAATTCAACAATTCTTTGATGTCCCAAATAAATGCAATTGAATTCATTAAAATATGAGTGCATAGCCATAAATCACATACATTTTTGTTTACTTGACTCATAATAGAGCTAATAAAATTTACAAGAGATCACCAAATTTAAATTTGAATAATTAAATTTTAGGGGCCGTATCTACAAGCATGAGACCATTCTTACAATTATGGAGCTGACCCCAAGATAGGTAAATGGTAATATTTGTATAAAAAATGAATATTTCGATATGTATGGTGTAATAAATAAGGGATTCATAGAAGGAGGTGTATAAATGGAGAGGATATGGATAAAAGTATGAAAAATTATGTAAATGGATAAATGTGCTCAAGAGAAGGAATCAAGTCCACAGTTACACAAGATTGGATATTTATTGATATGTAATTTACTTATGCAATTATCTCAAAATAGGAGCAAAAATAAATGGAAAATTAACATGTGTATCAAAATATTTCTTTGTTGGCACATATATATAAGTATACAAAAAATTCATTAAATTAGTCAAATTATATAATGAAACAAATTGATTTGATTCACACAATTCACTTTTTCCTAAAAGTATACAACTCTAACCTTAGATTTGCATGAGAGAGTATATTAAAAAATATGCCAATGCTCCTTTATAAGATGAGGGTGCTTGAATTTTATATCTATTAAAATATGAATATAAATCCCATTAAAATTTATAAAAAATACTTGTAAGAAGAATAGTTAATGATTGTCTACTAAGCTTAGTTATGTAGTGTATTTACGTAGAGATAAGTGATGGAATACAATAATATATTTTTAAAATTATGGATGAAAATTATTACATTGATTGGGTGATATACTCAAGGTGCATATTATTGAATTAACTCTAAGAATTGGGTACATCTTTGTAATAGTGAATTTCAACCTTAAAATTTTCCTTTTTATTTAAACTTTGGCTATGTTATCATTTTCATACAAGAATGATTGTATAAGTGGAAAGGTTTTAGCTAGGTTGGCACATAACAGAATAAAATACTATGTAAAAAAAGAGTGAAACAATGCAAATACTTAGAAATATAATAAAAGTACTTATGAATGCTCAATAATAATAGGCCCCTTCGAGTAGTCAAACCTATAAAAATATCCAAAAATAAATAGAATTCAAATTATGATGTCCTCTTAGACTTCCTCAACTATGTAGATCTACTAGTTGATCTAGTTGGATATGATGGTGCCCTCTAATCTACAGGTAGTTCTTTCTCATATAGATATTTATAGTACTCAACCTCATGCAAACCTTTCAATCTTCACCACTATAGGAGCCAATTCCTATGTACCTAATAGTTCTTGAGCTTCATGCCTATCTACATGAACCCATTGTAGATCTAATTGAGCCTATTCTAGTTGAATAGCTAGTGCATCTCTCTCTGATCTTAGTTGAACCTCCTCTTCCCCATCTTCTCATTTTTTATCTCAAGCCTCATCTTCCTCCCTCATTAATATTTCTATCTTTCTCTATAGGTTATCCCCTTATCTCACTCCACATCCATTTCCTCATACTATCTATCCCTCTCTAACTATAGGCTATCCCTCCCTTGGACTACTTGATCCCTTGTGTGAGTCTCATCTATCTTCCTCCAACATAATTTTAACTACGATAATGCAATAGCTATCCACACGTGTGTTCTCATCTTCCTTCACATCCTATTGATCCTCATCCAACTCCATCTCCTAAACCTCATCCCCACTCACTCATTGTCTCACCCTTGACAAACCCATACTATCACCACCAACCTTTGTTAGACCTACCTAACACCTCCACCTCCTCAATCACTCCATCTCCACCCATCACTTCCCCAACATTAGGAATCATTAGTGTCACTAGATGATGATATACCCACCACTCTACATAGTCAAGAGAAATGCTCATATTTTCTACCTCTAGTCCTAGCAATGAAGGTAGTAGATAAAGATATAACCATCTTTAACTTCAAAACTATAAGATTTCCACAATCCATTCAAATATTGTTAGTAGTTTTTGAGTTTGATTGTGTGAGATTTTTTTTTTATATCAACATTTCGAATCACAGAGTGTGATTTGAAATGTTGACGATCAAAAAAAATAATCTCACACAATAAAACCTGAAAAATACTAACAACATCTTGAACTTGTCCAAAATCTATACTTAGACATCCCCCATGGATCAATCTCTCAATTCATTGGAGAACAAACTACCTCCCTCAATGGCTTACCCTATGGTAAGCTAGACTTTCACCACACTCTATGTGATATATATTGTTCTATGGCATATGGAGTTTACCTAGAATAAAGAAACATGTTGTCTATACATACATCAACTTCTAATCACCACTTAGTGAGGCCTCAAAAAAAATTCATGGTCTCTACTCTACCTAATAAATTTCATTAATCACTATTTGCTAGAGGGAAAATCTCTCATCCATGACTACCTCATGAATTCATCATACGAATACACATATGCTTGTTTGTGTGATCTATGTAGCACTACAATATGCCTTATAATAGCTAAATTATCTCATTCCAGGTCAAATGCAATAGTGTAGCTTTGCACCCCAAAATTCTCCCATCTCTATAGACAACCATTTTCATATCCATGTATAGTTGAGCGAGAACACATGGATCCTTGTAAATACTACCCCTCTAACACCATTATTTCCAATATGAATCTTCATCTTTGAATAGGGTAAGTGGACAAAGATGGTGGTCAAAAAGGGGGTATAAGTGGACACTTTTTTTCTGAAATCAAGTGAACCTGAACTTGGAGGCAAAATTTGAAAGTCATCCACTCAAGATATGAAGATAATCTAAAAACAAATACTGTAGTACTCTTAATCTAGTTTCCAAAATACTAAACTTTTTCAAAATTGGATAAGATTAAGGAGGTCAAATCCTTCGCGCATGAAAAACATAACATAGTGTCTGACGTGCGCATCAAAAAAGTCATAGTTAGATTTAGTATTTTGACAAATCCTTTGGCAGAAAGATAGTTAAGAGTGAGCACTAGAAGATGTGTATTTGTTTGTAATTTTTTGTTGCGTATTTGTTTTTTTATGATTTTTCCAATCTAGCACATCCTGAAAATTAGGTACCTGTTCGTGCGTGAAGCATAAGTTGCACTAAACAAATCGAAAATACATTTTATTTTATTTTATATTGTAAAGAATCAAGTGCACTTCAATAATATATAAAGTTTTTTAAATTTGGATTAGTATATCAAAAGTTATTAAAAAAATGGTGCACCTATGTCTATGAGAACTATGCAGACACTAGTAAAATAAATTCAATAATAATATGTTATTGTTGTTCAAATTGAAAAAAAATTCTATGGTTAGAAAGCTTAGAAGATGGGTGAAAATATGGTGGCAATTTTAGAAATACCCACTTGATGAAGTGTAAACCTGATGATGACAAAGTCGATAAAATAAAACAAGTCAAAAATGAGAGAAATGGAGGGAAATCAAACTTCCAAACCGTAACTTTGTCATCTAGACCTATTTCCAAGCCTAAACAGTCAAAATCGCATACGGGGTACTTATGGTTTAAAAAGTGTGTATGGGGTACTTATGGTGTAAGAAGCACGCACACGCTCTTTTTACTATAAACAACGCGCACATGCTCTTTTTACTATAAACAGCACGTACGCGCTATTTTATAATATGATATTGTATATAATATGTGTATATACATATAATATATGTATAATATGATATTTTATATATAATATGTGTATACACATATAATATATATATGTATATAATAATATATAATATATTAAGTATATATAGACATATAAGTGTATTGTCTCCCCCTTTCAAATGCATACAAGGTGCCTCTCTCTCTCTCTCTCCCTCCCTCTCTCCCCTTCTCCCTTCCTCCATACCCCATCTCTCCATCTCTCCCCTTATCTCTTCCTCCATACCCCATTCCTCTCTCTCTCGCTCTCTCCCCTTCTCCCTTCCTCCATACCCCATCCCTCTTTCTCTTCTTCTCTCCCTCCCTCCCTCCATACCCCACTGCAACCGTTTTTGCACTTCTATAGAAGTAAGTGAATTTATTTCTTGTCTGCAACTTCCTCTTTGATTTTTATCATGTATGATCTCCTAAGAAAATTGACTGATGGATTTGTAGGTGTATATTGAATAGGAGGAATAGGGTTTGAAATTGAACCACGGGTGCATTACCATGACAAACAAAGAAACCTACAACAATATTCTTCTCGAATGTGTTTTTAATGAGTAGAGAAGATGTGCAAAATAGTGTCAACAAAGCAACATGATGAGTCAGAGTACCTGCAATATGTTTTTCAGAAGGAAACAACCGGTAGGAAGAGAAAGAGGGAGAGTAACACAGATGATGTCCTGGAGAATGATAGTGGTGGGTATGTGAGAGTTCTCATGTTGTTACACAATGCCTGTCACCTAAAGAAATTAAAGTTTGTTGAATGCATGGTAGTGGTAGTATATGATGATCATCACTTGTCAAACGGCTTGGAACGATACATACCCATGAAAGAAATCAAGTGTGTAATTCTTATAGTCATAATCGAGATCAGTCCAATAACCTTGCAAATTTAACAGCATCATATGTTTTAGAACTTAGGTAGTACTCTTAGGGTTAGGTCAAGCTCTTACACTTGCTTTTTAGCGAAGCCTCATTGTTTTCTCGCTTGGAGTCTCTTTTATGCTGACAATGGTCTAACTTAGCTATATCAAAACTAAACTACTAATGTTCTATTGTATGATGTTCTATTCATAACTTTAAATTTAATATATCATTTTATTAGCCCACCATATGACCCCTTAGGTGTCATTAGAGGTCATATCATTTCCTAAGAGGTCATATGGTGTCCTGTGACCCCTTAGGACACCATATGACCCATTAAGACACCATACGACACATAACAACACCATATGGTGTCCTAAGGGGTCATAGGATGCCATGTGACCCCTCGGGACACCAATGACCCATAACAACACCATATGGTGTTCTAAAGGGTCATATGGTGTTCTATGACCCCTTAGGACACTATTTGGTGTCTTTATAGGTCCTATGGTGTGCTAAGGGATAATATAATGTCATATGACCCCTTAGGACACCCTATGACCCCTTAGATGTTGTTAGGGGTCATATTGTGTTCTAAGGGTCATATTGTGTCCTGGATTCGATCTCTCTTCCTCTCCCTCCCCCCTCCTTCTTCTCTCCCTCTCTCCCTCTCCCTCCCTCCCTCTCTCTCTCCCCTTCTCCCTTCCTCCATACCCAATCCCTCTCTCTCTCTCTCTTGCTCTCTCCCCTTCTCCCTTCCTCCATACCCCATCCCTCTTTCTCTTCTTCTCTCCCTCCCTCTTTCTCTTCTTTTGTAATTCCTATAGTCACAATCAAGATCAGTCCTATAACCTTGCAAATTTAATAGCATCATATGTTTTAGAACTTAGGCAATACTCTTAGGGTTAGGTCAAGCTCTTACACTTGCTTTTTAGCGAAGCCTCGTTGTTTGTTCACTTGGAGTCTCTCTTAAACTGACAATGGTCTAACTTAGCTATATCAAAGCTAAACTACTGATGTTCTATTGTATGATGTTCTATTCATAACTTTAAATTTAATATATCATTTTATTAGCCCACCATATGACCCCTTGGGTGTCATTAGAGGTCATATTGTTTCCTAAGAGGTCATATGGTGTCCTGTGACCCCTTAGGACACCATATTACCCCTTAAGACACTATATGACACATAACAACACCATATGGTGTCCTAAGGGTTCATGTGGTGTTCTATGACCCCTTAGGACACTATTTGGTATCGTTATAGGTCCTATATTGTGTTATTTGGTGTTGTTATAGGTCCCTCACTTATGCTCTCCCTCCCTCCCCCCCTCTTCTCTCCATCTCTCCCTCTCTCCCTCTCTCTCTCTCCCTCTTCTCTCTCTCTCTCTCTCTCTCTCTCTCTCTCTCTCTCTCTCTCTCTCTCTCTCTCTCTCTCTCTCTCTCTCTCTCTCTTCCTCTCTTCCTCTCTCACTCTTCCTCCTTCCCTCCTTCTCTCTCCCTCCCCTACTCTCCCTCTCCCTTCCTCCATACCCCTTCTTCTCTCCCACCCCCCCCTCTTCTCTCCCTCTCTCCCTCCCTCTACCTCTCTCCCTCTCTCTACCTTCCCTCCCCCTCTCTATACCTCTCTCTCTCTCTCTCTCTCTCTCTCTCTCTCTCTCTCTCTCTCTCTCTCTCTCTCTCTCTCTCTCTCTCTCTCTCTCTCTCTCTCTCTCTCTCTCTCTCTCTCTCTCTCTCTCTCTCTCTCTCTCTCTCTCTCTCTCTCTCTCTCTCTCTCTCTCTCTCTCTTCCTCTCCCTTCTCCCCTCCTCCCCCCTCTCCTCTCCCTCCCTCCCTCCCCCCTCTCCTCTCCCTCTCTCCCTCCTTCCCTTCCACCCCCCCTCTTCTCTCCCTCCCCCCTACTCTCTCTCTCTCTCTCTCTCTCTCTCTCTCTCTCTCTCTCTCTCTCTCTCTCTCTCTCTCTCTCTCTCTCTCTCTCTCTCTCTCTCTCTCTTCCTTTTCATTCACATTTTTTCTACTACCAATAGCGCATACGAGATACTGAACCTATTAGTTCACTGTCCTGCCATAACATTTTTAAGGCATAGGAGCGCGTACGTGGTGCTTATTACTTGTAAGCATGTATGAGGTACTGAGCCCATTATTTGGTACCCTACGATAATAGTTTTTAGGCTTAGGAGCGCGTACATGCTACTTATTAGTACAGAATCGGAAAAAAAAAAAATCGTTGGGCTTGCCAACATTTTATGGACTAACAACATGTACGCGGTTATTAATGTAGTGTGTATGCAGTACATAGACATAGTTTTAGTTGCCCAAGAGCCTCAACAACCTCAAAAGAAGTTTTTGAGGTCATTGAAGGCCCCTCTGGAACTGTGTCTGCACTTTTATCACTGTTTTATACATAGAAGTAAGTGAATTTTTTGTTTTTGCATGATTTCAAATAATTGAATTGTTGTTCTTATTAGTTTTGTCAATAGTATTGTGATTGTTTAATAGTTTGATTCTAAAAAACAGTGATAAGATGCATATTTATGGTTATTTGTTTGTTTATGAACTTTTGTTTACATATATATGTAATATGATTCTATTTAGGAAAATCGATATCAACCATGGGAAAGAACAAGCGAGGAACAATGGAACAATGAGAGGTTGAAAAGGAAAGACAAAGGCAACGTATGAAGAAATTATGTGACATAAGAACAATGGGAGAAGAAGGTATGTCATCCTCAACATCTCAATTTGATTTACCAAACGAACATAATACACCTAATGAAATTTAAGAAGATACATTTGGGTATGTGCAAGATCATGGGGGGCCAAAAAGTGTTAATGGAAAAACAAATGCATTTTAAACCTTTCCAAACACGCCAAAATCTGCTTTGACTTTTTGTTTGGGTCGGCCAAAATTTGAATTTGGTTTGGTAATACCAAACCAAATCGGATATCCAATTTGTGATGTCACTATTGTGATGTCATACTTTTTTTCAAATCGGATATCCATTTCTCTCAACATAAAAAATATAGTTTAGTGAAATGGGCATAACGTTTGCGTTTCTTATCAAAATGTTGACTTTTTACAGGCATTGGAAAGGTAATTCAGAGACCTATCAAATGGATGAGGTAGTTTGATGATATTATGGAATAAAAACTAATTATAATTATTTAAAGTTTGTCCTTGAATTTTAAAACTTTAAATACTCACAAATTTTGCATACAAAGTCTCATTTTTTTCCTATCATCTCCTTTATCTGTCACTTATCTATCTATACTTATATAATATATTTTATCTATCTCTTTCTTCTCTACTTATGTCACTTATTTTCTCATCTCATATAGATAAATAAATTCCCAAGTTACATGCATCTCTACATATATCTGCACCTTTCTATTCCTATCTCCCCCTCTCCCACTTCATCATTGTCACTCCTTATTTCTATATTTCTATCTAATAATATCTCTTCTCTCTATTTATCTCCCTCCTTTACCTTATCCTACCTATACTTATATATTACTTGTCTCTATCACCTCCCTTCTCTCCCTATCTTGTCCCCTCTATCTCTATATCCCTATAGATCTGTCTTCATGTATATTTATATCTCATTATCTCTAAATCTCACTTATTCACTCCATCTCTCCCTCAATTTGTCTTACTCTGTCTATCACTTTCTATCCATATATATCTCTATCTCAATCTTCACATCTCCATCTCTTTCCCTATCAATCTCTCTTAATATATGTTCCTCTATCTTTATATATCTTCCTCTATACATGATTAATCTACTTCTTTGTCTCTTCCTCTATCGCCCTCTTGAAGTATCTTTCCCTTTCTCTACCTTTATCTCTTTATTTTCTCCATCTTTATATATCTTTGGCTCTCTCCCCACATCCTTCTCTATAGTGCCTTTATATATCTCTATATCTTCCTCTTTCTCTCTCTCCCTCTCTATCTATCCCTATCTATAATCTCTATCTCTCTTTCTCACTCTCTTGCACTATTTATATCTCTCTATCTATCTATATTTCTCTTCCTTTATATCTCTTTATCTCTTCCTTTTTTTATCTCTCTCTTTACCCCTCTCTATCCTTTTTTCTTCATCTCTTTATATATTTATCTTTGTCTTTACCTCTCTCTTTTTCTATATCTATTCATCTCCCTCTCCCTTTATCTTCATTTTTTATCTCTATTGTCCTCTCTCCTTTTTAATATCTAGATATAGTCTACCTCTTTCTATCCATCCTTGTCCTTTAGATTTTTCCCATCTCACTTCATACTCCTTAATATCTATATCTCTATTTATGTCCTTGTCCTTTAGTTCTTTTCCCTCTCTTTAGTTCTTCATCTCTCTTCACCCTTATATCTCTCCTTATTTGAAACTTAGTATATATGGTCTCCTAATGGGTTATATCATGTCCTAAGGGTTCATAGAACATCATATGACACTTTAGGACATAATATGACCCCTAACGATACCATATGGTCTCCTAAGGGGTCATATGGTGTCCTAAGGGGTCATAAAACACCATATGACCCCTTAAGACACAATAAGACCCCTAATGACACCATATGGTGTCCTAAGGGGTCATAAGACACCAAGTGATCCCTTAGGACACCATATGACCCCTAATGACACAATGTGGCATCCTAAAGGGTCACATTGTGTCCTAAGGGGTCATAGGATACCATATGACCCCCTAGGACACTATACGACCCATAACACCATATAGTGTCCCAAGGGGTCATATGGTGTCCTAAGGGGTCATAGAATGCCATATGACCCATTAGGACACAATATGACCCATGACGACACCTAAGGGGTTATATAGTGTCTTGAGGGATCATAGGACACCATATGACCCCTTAGAACACCATACGACCCCTTACGACACCATATGGTGTCCTAAGGGGTCATATGGTATCCTAAGGGGTCATATAACACCATATGAACCCTTATAACACAAGAAGACCCATAACGACATGATATGGTGTCCTAAGGGGTCATATGGTGTCAGGAGACACCATATGACCCCTTAGGACATAATATAACCCCTAACGATACCTAAGGGGTCATATGGGGTCCTAAGGGGTTATATGATGTCCTAGGAACCTTTAGGACACAATATGACCCCTTAGCACACCATACAACCCCTAACGACACCATATGGTTTCCTAGAGGGTCGTAGGATACCATATGACCCGTTAGGACACAATATGACCCTCACAACACCTAAGGGGTCATAGGACATCATATGACCCCTAAGGACACTATATGGTGTCTTAAGGGGTCATATTTATCCTAAGGGGTCATAGGATACCATATGACCCCTAACAACACAAAATGACACCTAATGATACCTAAGGGGTCATATGATGTTCTAAGGGATCATAAGACACAATTTGACCCCTTATCACACCGTATGACCCCTAATGACACCATATGGTGTCGTAAGGGGTCATATGGTGCCCTAATGGGTCATAGAACACCATATGACCCCTCAGGATTCCATATGATACATAATGACACTATATAGTGTCCTAAGGGGTCATAGGACACCATATGACCCCTTAGAGGACCATAAAACTCATAACAACATAATATGGTGTCTTAGAGGGTCATAGAACACCATATGACCCCTTAGAACACCATACGATCCATAACAATACCATGTGGTGTCTTAAGGGGTCATAGGACACAATATTACCCCTTAGGACATAATATGACCCCTAAAAATGTCATATAGTGTCCTAAGGGGTCATAGGACACCATATGACCCCTTAGGACACCATACGACCCCTTACGACACCATATGGTTTCCTAAGGGGTCGTATGGTATCCCAAGGGGTCATATAACACCATATGACCCCTTAGAACATAACAAAACCCATAACAACATGATATGGTGTCCTAAGGGGTTGTATGGTGTCATGACACACCATATGACTCCTTAAGACACAATATGACCCCTAATGAAACCTAAGGGGTCATATAGTGTCCTAAGGGATTATATGATGTCCTAGGAACCTTTAGAACACAATATGACCCCTTAGCACACCATACAACCCCTAACAACACCATATGGTGTCCTAAGGGGTCGTAAGACACCATATAACTTGTTAGGACACAATGTGACCCCTACCAACACCTAAGGGGTCAGATTATGTCCTAAGGGGTCATAGGACACTATATGACCCCTAAGGACACTGTACGATGTACTAAGGGGTCATACTGTGTCCTAAGGGGTCATAGCACACCATATGACCCCTTAGCACACCATACGACCCCTAACGACACCATATGGTGTCCTAAGGGATCATATGCTATCCTTAGGGGTCATATAACACCATATGACCCCTTAGGACACCATACGACACATAATTACACCATATGGTGTCCTAAGGGGTCATAGGACACTATATGACCCCTTAGGAGACCATACAACCCATAACAACATAATATGATGTCTTAGAGGGTCATAGAATACCATATGACCCCTTAGAACACCATACGATCCATAACGACACCATGTGGTGTCCTAGGGTGTCATAAGACACAATATGACCCCTTAGGACATAATATGACTCCTAACGATGCCATATAGTGT
Organism: Cryptomeria japonica; assembly: GCF_030272615.1. Lineage (NCBI taxonomy): Eukaryota > Viridiplantae > Streptophyta > Pinopsida > Cupressales > Cupressaceae > Cryptomeria > Cryptomeria japonica. The sequence continues at coordinate 674,344,011 of NC_081412.1, forward strand.
CCTAAGGGGTCATACAAAATCATATGACCCCATAGAACACCATACGACCCTTTACGACACCATATGGTGTCCTAAGGAGTCATATGGTATCCTAAGGGGTCATATAAAACCATATGACCCCTTATAACACAAGAAGACCCATAACAACATGATATGGTGTCCTAAGGGGTCATATGGTGTCACGAGACACCATATGACCCCTTAGGACACAATATGACCCCTAATGATATCTAAGGGGTCATATGGTGTCTTGAGAGGAATATGATGTCCTAGGAATCTTTAGGACACAATATGACCCCTTAGCACACCATACAATCCCAAACGACACCATATGGTGTCCTAAGGAGTCGTAGGACACTATATGACCTGTTAGGACACAATATGACCCCTAACAACACCTAATGGGTCATATTGTGTCCTAAGGGGTCATAGGACACCATATGACCCCTAAGAACACAAAATGATGCCTAACGATACCTAAGGGGTCATATGGTGTTCTAAAGGATCATAGGACACCATATGACCCCTTAGCACACCGTGTGACCCTTAATGACACCATATGGTGTCCTAAGTGGTCCTATGGTATCCTAAAGGGTCATAGAACACCATGTGACCCCTTAGGACACCCTATGATGCATAATGAAACTATATGGTGTCGTAAGGGGTCATAGGACACCATATGACCCATTAGGAGACCATACGACTCATAACAACATAAAAATGGTGTCCTAAGGGGTCATAGAACACCATATGACCCCTTAGAACACCATACAACCCATAACGACACCATGTGGTGTCCTAAGGGGTCACAAGACACAATATGGCCCCTTAGGACATAATATGACCCCTAACGACATCATATAGTGTCCAAAGGGGTCATAGGACACCATATGACACCTTAGGACACAATACGACCCCTTAGGACATAAAATAAACCCTAATGACACCTAAGGGGTCATAGGACACCATACGAAACATAACAAAAACTAAATGGTATTCTAAGGGGTCATATGGTGTCCTAAGGTGTCATAGGACACCATATGACCCCTTAGGACACCATACGACCCATAGCACCATATAGTCTCCCAAGCATATGGTGTCTTAAGGGGTCATACGACACCATATGACCCATTAAGACACAATAAGACCCCCGATGACAGCTAATGGATCATATAATGTCCTAAGGGTTCATAGGACACCATATGACCCCTTAGGACACCATACAACTCCTTGCGACACTATATGGTGTCCCAAGGGTCGTATGGTATCCTAAGGGGTCATATAATGTCCTAAGGGGTCATATTATGTCCTAAGGGGTTATATAACACCATATGACCCCTTAGGACACCATAAGACCCATAACGACACCATATGATGTCCTAAGGGGTCATATGGTGTCCTAAAGGGTCATCGGACACCATATGACCTCTTAGGACATAGTATGAGCCCTAACAAAACCTAATGGATCATATGGTGTCTAAGGGGTCATACGATGTCTTGTGACCCCTTAGGACACAATATGACCCCTTAGCACACCATACAACCCCCAACGACACCATATGGTGTCCTAAGGGGTCATAGGATACAATATGACCCGTTCGGAAACAATATGACCCCTAACAATACCTAAGGGGTCATAGGATACCATATGACCCTGTATATGGTGAAAATGGATAACAATAATAATGATATTGAAAAGCTAAATGAATTCAACCACAAAACCCTACCCTAACAACAACAAAGATCCACCATAACATATGAAGATTACCTATGACAATGCAAATCAAACGAAATCACAAAGATTATACCATCACATGTCCAATAGGGTTTGGATCTCCATTCTTCCTATCTCCATTGATCTTGCTTGATATATTTGCTCTTAGATTTTATGTGCACAAGAGCTCAACAAAGAAAGGAATGTGGTTGCAAGTAGCATTGCATATGCCAAGTAGTCAATTGATCAAGTAGTTAGTTAGGTCATTAAGGTTTGATAATGAAGGAAGCATCTCCTTATATAGAAGACACTATATGAAATGGAGGGATAAGATTGAGAGGTGTAAAAGGAGGTTGGCTATGATTAGAGGGTAGGTAAAAGAAATAATAAAATAATGAGAGGGGTAGGTAGTGTATGAATTAAGAGATGAACGACATGTGTCATGGGTAGAAAAGGTTAATGAATTAATTAAATAAATAAAGATTTATTTAATTAATAGAAGAAGTGGGATCAATTAAATAAATAAGATATTTATTTAATTTAGGAAAAGGATAATTTAAATAAATAAATGTATTTATTTAAATGAGAAATAAGGCTAGAAGAGGATAAATGAATTAATTAAATAAATAAAGATTTATTTAATTAATAGAAGAATTAAGCTTAGATAATTAAATAAATAAAATATTTATTTAATTAGACTGGACAATTTTGCGTGTCTACATTTTGCCCCACTTTGAGACAATGCGGCTTGTTGCGTTGTTTCAAAGAAGATAAGATGAACTGATACAGAGTTGCCCCAAGATGGGAATGATATGCCCCCTCGAGAGATTGGATGAAAATGTGTGAAAAGACCATAGACAATCTCTCAATAAGAAAGAAAGGCTAGAATGGACTGACTAGATAGAGTGACAAAGTCACGGGATAACGAAGACTGACTCGAGAAACGAGCACTAAAGCAGTCTATAAGATAGACCACGAGGGAAATACATCCTCATTGTCATCTACACATCCAAGAGATCAGAGTACAGAGCGAGAATAGAGCAGCAGCAATGGCCTTTGTTCACAGATTCAACAGCGTTCGCCGATTCCAAAGGCCAGCAGAGGCAGGAGAGCTGGTAAGTACCACAAAACCTCTTCGTACTTTGTTGCATTTATTGTTGTCATTAATGCATGCTAGGTAATGTAATAAATGTGCTTAGAATATGGTCCAAAAAAATGTCAAAAACATCTAGGCGCGTCTGTGTTGGTGCCAGGCGCATCTATGCTCGTTGGGCGCGTCTGTGTTTGTGCCAGGCGCGTCTATGATGGAAAACGAGTCTGTGCCGAATGCGGCCGCATCTATGCTATGTAGGTGCGTCTATGCCAAAGAGGCACGTCTGTGTTGCCCAGGCGCAACTGTGCAGAGCATAGACACGTCTGTATGTTTCAGGCGCATCTGTGTAAAACAGGCGCGTTTATGCAGTCTTCAAGCGCGTTTATTTCAGGAAAGCACATTTGTGTCCAAAAAATGTGAATTTGTGTCTTCTAGGTCAAATTGGCAGTTTTGTGATGAACATACGCTGTCGATTGGATAAGCTGTTGAGAGGATACACTCAAGCAGGTCCTCTAGGGAAGACTAGAATTGCAAATAGGGCTAGGATTGACAATTCTGTGATAGAACATACGTTGCCAATTAGGAAACTACTCAAGAGGATTCACTCAAGTAGAGGCCCTAGGATAAGATAGATCAAGGGACTTTGTGATGAAAAATGAGTACCAAGATATAGTACTTTGTGATGAACAAGGAGTACTAAAATATGAGCAGCACTTTGTGATGAACAGTGAGTGCAAATGTGAGCAGCACTTTGTGATGAACAGGGAGTGCCAAACACGTAGTACTTTGTGATGAACAGGGAGTACCACTAGGATAGATAGCAACACTTTGTGATGAATAGTGAGTGTCACTAGGATAAAAGCAACACTTTGTGATGAACAGTGAGTGTCACTTTGACTGACATGATTGCTTTGCTTGACTGCAAGAGTATTTGCCTATATTGGAGTCACGGGAGAGATTCCCATCGACGCAGAGATTGCGACCTAAGCTGACCTTCGAGGACCGAGCGGCTATTGAGGCTATGGGTCTGAGACATATTCTGTATGTGCCTGAGTTTCAGGCAAACATGGGACTGCTGACTGCACTGGCGGAGAGGTGGCACTCCGAGACTTGCACCTTTCATTTGTCGATGGGTGAGATGACAGTCACCCTCGAGGATGTATACAGGATCCTGAGGATACCGATCAATGGGGAGCTGATTCCCTACGATCGAGATGGAGATAGGGAGGCCATCAGATGAGTGTTCCAGGACCCAAGACTGGAGATGAGGGCAAGACATGTGGCTTGGGACACCATGACAGCTACAGGATTTGCGCTGCCAGCAGTGATAGGAGGAGCGATCAGTGGGTTCTTGTGTCCTGATAGAGCAACACGAGGGTTGGCTATGGGCTAGGGAGGTGCATTGGAGACACTAGTGACACAGCACACCAGCTATGCCTAGGGACCATGTGTGCTAGCACACCTGTATTACGAGCTGCATCAGTTTGTGTACCACGGGTCAGTGGGATTGGGCTGTGGGGTCACATTGTTACAAGTGTGGGCCTATGAGCATCTGCCAGTGATGAGATCGATACATTTCAGGGGTAGAGGTCATAGACACAGTTTCGTACACTTGTACGACATGATCACTTCGCAGCCACGGATTGGCAGGTTAGAGCATTGGCGGCGGGTGATTGATGACATTGATATGGTTATATGGAGGCCATACTTGGGATGCGAGCAGTGGGAGGATGATGCGGTAGAGCTTCCCTACACCTTCCGGAGTAGGTATCTGATTAGGCAGATGCCCTATGTACTAGAGAGGTAGCTAGTGGACAGGGTGGGTAGGCAGTTCGGTAGGATCCAGCGGATGCCACGGGGTTCAGACATGTATGCACGGACTATCAGGGATCAGGCGCAGTTTGGGCCCTTATTATCATATGATCAAGTTGTTACACATCTAGTGGAGATGATGCCCCTACCCTGGGACATGTGGCCAGAGATTGAGGATGTTGGCATGGATGCCGAGTATGCAACATAATTGGCCGAGCATCCATTCCCACGCCTGACGGATCCAGGAGAGCTACTAGATGGAGATGGTAGTGGGGATGGTGATGATGATGGAGATGATGGGGGTAGAGGCCAATGGAGGAGGAGGAGGGCATTTGCAGAGAGGAGGGTGGCACCACGGAGGGAGGGTGGAGAGGATAGGCAAGCTCGGGTGGTGAGGGGTCGCGGTGGATTACCGCTACAGGTGCCAGCAGCACAGGGTCCCAGACAGGTGTAGGTATAGGGATAGGTACAGTGACAGATACAGGGACAGGCACTAGTACAAGCACCAGTATAGGCATAGGCACAGGGGTAGGCACCCGTACAGGGGGAGCCACAACCAGAGACATAGGGGGCTGAGGTAGAGGAGGATGAGCTGACGGAGCTGAGGGAGATCTGCCAGGGACAGGCAGATGAGATCCAAGACCTGGAGAGGGAGAGGGATAGGGTCAAGAGGTGGCTCAGAGATACTGAGTGGGAGCGGGATCAAGCCATTCAGCACTAAATAGAGGCTGAGATAGCACTGAGGGCTGGGAGGTAGGCGGTAGAGGACACAGGGGCTGGATATGCCTATGTTTTGTGGGCAGGGGAGGAGATCGGTTACTGGCGGGATCTCTATTATTGTGCGGTGTCAGCTGATCAGTGGGCGAGGAGCTTCCATAGACCATCGCGGATAGCAACAGCTACGGGAGGGAGCTGGAGGAGACAGACATCTAGTGGTGGGGTTATGGGTCCTCCACCACCACCAGATAGAGGGGACAGGAGGGATGATCCTGGGGCGGGCCCTTCGGGGGCTCAGATTCTGTCGAGGCCAGGCGGCTCTGAGGGAGGGAGTTCATCATAGTCGTAGAGGGCTCCCTATGTATCAGTATTGTATCATTTTTGTATGATGATATAGACACCTTCGGGTGATTGTAGCCATATGTATTTTGACATCATTGTATCATGACAGTTTATATATATATGAGATGATTCTTCTTTGTGGCAGCTATATGCATGTGTACCTATGTGATGAGATGTTTCATGATGTATGTTTCTATGTGATGCTTATGACATGGATGCAAATATGTACATGATGCAATGCAATATTTTTGTTCTTTTATGTTTTATATGTGTATGCATGATGCAAATGTGAATGTATGTAATGTAGATGAATATGATAATGCAAATGTAAATTGTGCTAACAGGTGTTGTGTGCAGGATGTGATGCAGTTGTGATATCTATATGTATGTATGAAATGCTTATATGTGGTAATGCAGGTGCAACTACATGAAATGCAAATGTTTTTGGTGTGTCATTATACTCAGTCATGTGATAGAAGGCTACGCGGACTCGAGAAGGATGATGGAAGTCAATCAAGAAAGGGGGATGAAAGATAGAAGATATGAACATGAAAGAGTTTCTTGTGCGTTATCATCATTGAGCTTTATTATGACAAATAGGTTATGACAATCAAGGCATATGTTCGACCCAGAAAGTCATTGTACCTGTTTGCATGGAGATAAGACAGTCACAAACAAGGAATGCCCCAGTTCATACTAGACTCACAGTGTCCTCATATCCTTGGACAAGTCATAGCATTACTAAGAGACAATCCATAGACAACAAATACAAATAGGTGATGATACCCCATCCTCGCCTTTCTAGTCAAAGACATCCTAGAGATAGAATCTCTAGTCAGAGACATCCCGGAAAAGCTAAAAGACATGTCACCAAAAGATAAAATCAAAATAAAACCAAGACTCGACACCAACATCCATTGTAGTCCTCAAGTTTAGTGTCTCTTGTCACTTGTATAAGTCTTATTTGATTGTGGTCACAATGTTTACTTTCACAAAAAGGATAGATAGCACTGAACCATATGTTTTCTGAGTCTGTTGAAAGATTTGATTTGTTGAAGCCCATTGTTGCTATTGTGTCTCATCTGAAACTAATTGAATCCATGAAACTGATACTTTATTGTGAAGAAGACGGAACTTTATTGCGGATCTGTGATGCAAATGTTGCTTTATTGCGGATTGTGCGCGGATAGATTGAAGGAAGCTGGAAGAAACTGTACTCCTCGAAACATGTGATGTTCTCAGTTCCACACCCATCACTAGATGTAGGATTTGCCTTAGCCACAGATAGGATCGTATTTATTATGGATGGAAAGGGAGTGAAAAGGGAGGTTTATTATGAATGGCTAACCAATCTTAGGTAGATCAATAACAAGCCATGATGGGAATGGGTAAGTTTATTATGGATGAATAGGTTGTGAGTGTGTGCAAAGTGAAAGGATGCAAGTGAATCCTGAAGGAGGGAGGAGCAATGTCTCTACACATGGCGTTGGTGACCCAGTTTTCACCATGGTACTTGCCCAGGGCGCCACCGAAGTGGTTTTCACCATTGGACGAAATTATTTCTCTTTACTTTTTTCAATTTTTCAATGTTTTTGTGTCACAAGGCGCCTGTTTGCTAGGTTTTCACCAAGTAACGGTTTTTTGTTTTATATTTTTTTTTGTATTTTTGAAATTTTTGAATTTTTTGAATTAGGATATTCTGAAGAGCTATGTGTAAAACCTGCGAAGGTGCATGTTGTTGATAGGATCCTCCAAAGGTTCACCTTCTATAGTTGAGAGCTGATATGCCCCAGATCCATATGCTACTATAATGATGTAAGGACCAAGCCAATCTAGTTTGAACTTGCCCTTCTTTTCTCTGTCTTGCTTATTTTTAGGATTTTCTCTAAGAACTAAGTCACCTACCTCAAATGTGCGAGGCTTGACTTTATGATTGTAGTTGTATTGTTTCTTGACTGAATGATGTGTAGTTCGAGTGACTGTCTTCCTTGATAAAGGAACTGAGATAGAATTACTAATGTGTGGACTACGTAGGCCCATATGCATGTCACCTAAAGAAGTTTGGGCATCCCTGATAACAAAGTTCTTCAAGGAAGCTCCATTAAAGGTCCATGATGTATCGCCAAAAGGGGATGGATGTGTGGAACAAGTGGATGAGTTATGAAGGCTTATGATTGTGAAAAGTGAAAGTAGGATAGCATGATAGAGACTTAGGATCAACAAGTATGCTTTTTGACTTGAATTTTTAGAACCTTTGCCCCCAGTTATTTTGATATTAGGGGAGATCATCTCTTGCTCTTTTTGCTTCATAGGATTTTTATCCTTGACTTTGATCTTTGTAGAGTCCAATAACTTTTGATTTTGATATGGACTAAAGGACTTTTCTTTATTTTTGACTTTTAGATTTTTCTTTTCAAAGTTTGATTTTTGATCCCCAATGAGTAAGGGCTTTTGTATTTCTTGTTGATCCAAGTCTGGGAGAGGTCTGGAAATGGAATGAGTGGATGATATGGTAAAGCTATGTGAGTTCTTAAGAGGGTTGGCGATACACTCAATAGATTCTTTGCTGGAACCACTCTTAGGACTATTGATATCAAGAGATGCTTGCACCACTAGAGGAGATTTGCATTCAGACTTAGTAGCCACAACACTAGGTGGTTCATACCCAATTCCTTGGCATTGTAACTTGTTTGTAGGTTGCTCCTGTTGACTGAATACCTTAGGAGATAGTGGGAGTTGATCAACATGAAAGATATACTCACCACATCCTAAGTCTTTAACCTTGAACTTTTCTTCGATCTCTTCTTGTTTTGATGTAGAAGCTTTCAATGAGTCTGGGTCCACATATGCTGAAGATGGAATAGCTTGTCGATTGACTGGGATTGTTATTTCTGATCGAGGTCGCATATTGTTGCAATATATGAATGGATTTGGGTCAGCTTTGACAGTCACTTCAACTCCATTATGAGGAAACTTGATACATCAATGATATGTAGATGGGACTGCGCTCATCTCATGAATCCAAGGACATCCCAAAAGTATGTTGTATGTGAGATCTAAATCAAGGACTTGACAAATCACATCCTTCATAACTGGCCCAACTCTGAGAGGTAAGGTGACTGTGCCTTTGGACAAACGCTCTTCATCATCATATCCTTTTATGGTGATTTTGTTTGTAGCATTCACATCTTTGTTTGAATATCCCAATTGTTTAATAGTGCTCAATGTACAAATGTTTAGACCTGCTCCTCCATCTATCAGGACTCGTTTGATTCTATGTTTTGTGTATGAAGGCTTCAATGTGTAAAGGTGCATTATGTGGCTGACTTACGAAGGTGTCATCGGCTTCTGTGAATATAAGGGAGTGTGGAATGGAAAGGTATCCCACCATGGCTTGAAACTGGTCCACGTTCAAATCAGTAGAAATAGCAGTTTCTCTCAAGATTTTGTCAAGAATGGATTTGTGTGCGGGGGATATGCGCAAGAGTTCAAGTATGGAGATGAGCGCGGGTGTCTTCCCTAACTATTCTACAAGGTCATACTCAGGTTTGGTTGATGAGGAAGCGGTGTTTTTAGCTGGAGCACCTTGCAAAGTGAATTTACCTCGATGGGTTGTAACATGACATTCAGAGGTAGGTTCGGAAGAAGATCCAATGCCTTTTAAGACAATCTTGGGTCTCTGGGTAGAATTCTCAAGGGTTTTGTCCTTGATGATAATGGTAGAGACATTATTGTCCATCGAGATGTGATTGATGGTTGAATCATAGTTGTAGGATGCTCTGGTATAGTTGGTTTGATCCTCTGTGGCTTTAGCTTTTCCCTTGTCATGTTTTGGGAATGATTCCTTAAACATCTCATGCTCTTGATTGGATGAGTGTCCCTCAATCTCAATGTCACCTCTATCAATGAGATCTTGTATGATGTTCTTCAGTCGATGACAATTTCCTGTCTTATGACCTTTGCTCTTATGAAATTCACAATACTCATCATCATTCCACCAATTTGGTTTAACCTTTGGTTCATATGGAGGAAAATTTGGAACTGTGATTACCTTGTTTGCCACAAGCTTCTTGAAAACTGACTCAAGTGGTTCTCCCAATGGAGTGTACTTCCTTCATGATTTAGAAGTTGTTTGAGTATTCACCTGATTGTTTGTAGAGCTTGATCCGGAAAAAATGAATTTTGGTCGTACCGTATTGGCATCAACAACACCATCATTGACTGTGTTCTTGTTTTTATTCCAAAATCTTGGCTTGTCTTTTCCTTTAAAGTCATCTTTGTTTTCCTTGAATATCTTAATGACTCCTTGTTCAATTAGGACCTTTTCTATTTCTAAGCCTTTTTCAATGACGTCCTTGAAGGTGGACAAACAAGCTTTCCTTAGATCATATCCAATGTCTTTGTTAACATTTTGGGTGAACATTTCTACCATTTGTTTTTGTGGAATTTCACAAGAGCATCTGCTGGCTAGATTTCTCCATCTTTGTAAAAATGATGGAAAAGACTCTCCCTCTTTTTGCTTGGTGTTGCAAAAAGTAGTGACTGATATGTCTGTCTCTATGTTGTAGGAGAAATGTTGGATAAATGCCTCTGCTAGGTCACCCCATGACTTAATGCCAGGTGGAAGTTGGGAGAACCATTCCATAGCTTGATCACCTAAGCTTTGTGGGAATAATCTCATCAAATATGTCTCTTCTGCTGCTACCTCAATGCAAGCTGTGAAAAACTGTCTTATGTGTGCCTTAGGATCCCCTTTTCCTCTGTACTTATCAAACTTAGGTGTCACAAAGTGTGTAGGAAATGGAGGCATTGGAATGCTCTTGTCAAATGGATAAGGACATATGTCTCTCATTGTGTATGTTGGCTTTGGTGTATTTATGTCCTCCATTTTCTTTTGTAAGTCCTTGACTTGTTGCTCCAAATTGTTCTTAGGTAGAGATTGACTTCTTGGACCATACCCCATGCTTGAGGCACCAATTGGAGGAGGAACATGTTGCATATATGGATGATATTGATCATACACATGTTCATATGGAGGAGGTCTATAGTGATGCTGCATATATGGACCACTTGGTATAGATTCATGTTGAGGAACACAATATCTATTTTGTCCATGTATACCATACTCTACAGGCATGTCATGTTCTAATGTGTTGCCCCCAAATTTAACACGGGGTTTCCTTGTCTCCAAATTTTGAGCATGCCTTTGAATATCCAATTGCTTTGGTGGTTGATCCTTAGCATTGGTATGTGATTGAGCATATCTTTCTACATAAGACTTCCATAATGGTCTACGAAGGTGAGTATCATATGCTTGACCATGTGTGTATGGGACCTCTGGTTTTTGAAACAAAGATGATGGTGATTCAGGCACCATATGTGGTCCTCTATTTCCTCCACTCTTAGGCCTCCTTTGATCCATGTTGGAGTGAGTTTGTTGCAAAGGTCGATTTTCCATTATTTGAGACATGTCAAAATCATGAGGTATCTTGGCTCCACTTTGTGCCATCATTTGTAAGAAGTATTGTCTATCCCTCCTCATTATTTCCTCAACCAATCGATTGAAACAGGGATCCATAATGGATTCTTCCACATCTATTGAATGTACTAAAAAGTTGTCCATATCATCATTGTGTGTATCCTTGTTGTTTGTAGTGTCCATGTTTTCAATATTTGGAATGTTTCTATAGGCATCCATGTCAGGTAATGTAGTATGACTGGAATTGAAAAAGATATCATTGTCATACTCATAGGAACTCATGTTTGCGGCCTCTTGAGCCTCTTTAGTTTCTCTCCTAGATTTTTTAAGATGGGTTTCAACCATGAACTAGGTATTGACCGAGATGTGTGAGACTAGATGAAAAATGGAAAAAGTATGGAAGACCAAGAGTTGGATGAAATGTAAATGAATCTGAGGTGTACTTGCAATGTCCAAAGTGTAAGACCAAGTATGTATGTAGTAGAGTAGGTGTGGCTTCCAAAGAGAGGATAGTTTCTCTTGATGAGGTAAGTTGACCTTGACTCTAAGTAAGACCAAGTGAGACCCAAAGGTGATAGACCTTGATGAGGGACCACTTAGCAAAATGTTGTTGTATGTAGTGTGTTGACAAAGTATGATGAGGACAAGCAAGTGACCTGTTGACTCAAGTTTAGACAAATGTAAATTTAATGCAAGATGTAAAGCAATGATGGACTGTGTGAGACCCAAAGATAGGTTGAATGCTAAATGAAACCTAGAGAAATAACCTAGGAAGCTCAAGAATTCCAAAACTGACTGTGTTTGTTTGCTGGACTATAAAAGTTTTTTTTTTTTTCAATTCTGAACATAGACACGCCTGTATACTTCACAGACATGATTTCCTGACACAGACGTGGTTATGTTTAACACAGATGTGTTTTTGAGATTTTTGCAAAGTGCACTGTTGATTCTAGAAACACAGACACGTTTCTGCCCTTCACAGATGCAGTTATACAACACAGACGCTATTATATCAGACATAGATGCGTTTCTGCAAAATTTCTGCAATTTTTTCCAATCTGTGAAGTCGCTTTTGTTGTGACCAAATTTGACTATTTGACTATTTTTCGTGACAAGAGGACACAGTGTTGATGAAGACCCAATGTTTGCAAGTGTCTAGACTCCAAAATGACTCCAATAAAAGTGTGTTGTTTGATGTAAAAATGTTTTGCATACACTTGAAGACACAAAAGACACAATGTTTTGCTGTTTGGTTTTTGAATGTTCTGAATGTTTAAAATAAGTCAAGCACAATTCTTATGGCTGGCCAAGACAATAGTTGTTGATCCCACATAGGGTTTTACCCCCGAGGCTACGCTATTCAGAGCAGATACTTAGATGCTTGACCTCACTGGCTCCACCCTCGGCACTCACTTCTCGGGTCAGCCAAGCATCAGTCCCAACGAAAACTCCCCGTGGTGAACTTTGTATCTCTACTAAGAACCGTATGTGTGTGGGCCACTACCAGAGGTCCGACCTCCTGCCTCAACAACTAGAAGGATTTGGGCTTCTAAAACAAAAAGGTGCTAGTAAGGGCATCTGCTCATGTGGCCATACATGCGACACTTTTAGCTCTGTAAATACAGAAGGCTCCCAGCTGGTAGGGGTTACACCCTACAACTGATCAAATAAATTTGATCAAACGGGTTTATGGGGAGACATAGTGTCGGTATGAACTAATCAGCACATGTTATCCATAGTTTTCACCATGAATACAGTTGTTTATAGTGGTTCAGAAGAGGTGGGTTTTCCTCGCTACCACTTGGGTCGTTCTCTTCTCACTAGTAGTCCTAATGACCACACGGGAAGACATGCCCTCTAAAGATTAAACAAAAAGAGCCTATTGCTCAAGACACAAAAGACAATGATTCAATTTTAGTACACCAATTGAAGTGTTTGCTAGTCTATGAAAACAAGGCACACAATAAAAATCCAAAAACCCTTGCCAAGGACCTGCAACAAAGAGTTGTTAATAATTTGGATTGTTTCAAATAATCACCCCTTCCTGCAAGCACACAAGTTAGGTAAATTTTAAATCCAAAAGACTTTGTGAAAATAGGGGCCTTCAACAAAAACGATTTTGCTTTCAAGACAAGCTGCACCAATTTCGTTAGCTAGATTTGAAAATGTTAGCTCAAAATAAACCAGATCTGAAACCTTAAATGCAAAACCCAAAACCAAATCAATAAACTCCCCCCCCAAAAAAAAAAAATTGAAACCGATGCACACAGACGCGGTTACCTTCGACACAGATGCGACTTCCTGACGCAGACGCGGTTCTGTGAGACACAAAGGCAACTCCAGAACCCAAACGCGGCTTCTGGACACAGACGGGTCTAAAAACACCTCAGACGGGACTGAGGAACACAAACGCGGTTTTCGGAATCTGCAAAATAAAATACTGTCGATAACATAGACGTGGTTCCAGATGTCGCAGAAGCGCCAGAAAATCAAAAACGTGATCAAAAAGTACACAGACACGAAAACATCAAAATGTTGTCGAAAATGTCAGATCTGCAATTTCAAAACACAAAATCTACAACAAGGATGTTAAATGCAAAAAGGGACAAGAGTCCCATAGGGCATGCCAAAATGTATATGGTGAAAACGGATAACAATAATAATGATATTGAAAGGCTAAATGAATTCAACCGCAAAACCCTACCCTAACAACAACAAAGATCCACCATAACATATGAAGATTACCTAAGACAATGCAAATCAAACGAAATCACAAAGATTATACCATCACATGTCCAATAGGATTTGGATCTCCATTCTTCCTATCTCCATTGATCTTGCTTGATATATTTGCTCTCAGATTTTATGTGCACAAGAGCTCAACAAAGAACGAAATGTGGTTGCAAGTAGGATCGCATATGCCAAGTAGTCAATTGATCAAGTAGTTAGTTAGGTCATTAAGGTTTGATAATGAAGGAAGCATCTCCTTATATAGAAGACACTATATGAAATGGAGGGATAAGCTCGAGAGGTGTAAAAGGAGGTCGGCTATGATTAGAGGGTAGGTAAAAGAAATAATAAAATAATGAGAGGGGTAGGTAGTGTATGAATTAAGAGATGAACAACATGTGTCATGGGTAGAAAAGGTTAATGAATTAATTAAATAAATAAAGATTTATTTAATTAATAGAAGAAGTGGGATCAATTAAATAAAAATGATATTTATTTAATTTAGGAAAAGGAAAATTTAAATAAATAAATGTATTTATTTAAATGAGAAATAAGGCTAGAAGAGGATAAATGAGTTAATTAAATAAATAAAGATTTATTTAATTAATAGAAGAATTAAGCTTAGATAATTAAATAAATAAAATATTTATTTAATTAGACTGGACAATTTTGCGTGTCTACATTTTGCCCCTCTTTGAGACAATGCGGCTTGTCGCGTTGTTTCAAAGAAGATAAGATGAACTAATACAGAGTTGCCCCAAGATGGGAATGATATGCCCCCTCGAGAGATTGGATGAAAATGTGTGAAAAGACCATAAACAATCTCTCGATAAGAAAGAAAGGCTAGAATGGACTGACCAGATAAAGTGACAAAGTCACGGGATAACGAAGACTGACTCGGGAAACGAGGGCTAGGGCAGTCTATAAGATAGACCACGAGGGAAATACGTCCTCATTGTCATCTACACACCCAAGAGATCAGAGTACAGAGCGAGAATAGAGCAGCAACAGTCAGCAGCGATGGCCTTTGTTCATAGATTCGACCGCGTTCGTCGATTCCAGAGGCCAGCAGAGGCAGGAGAGCCGGTAAGTACCACAAAACCTCCTCGTACTTTGTTGTATTTATTGTTGTCATTAATGCATGCTAGGTAAAGTAATAAATGCACTTAGAATATGATCCAAAAAATGTCAAAATCATCCAGGCGTGTCTGCGTTGGTGCCAGGCACGTCTATGCTCGCTAGGCGCGTCTGTGTTTGTGCCAGGCGTGTCTGTGATGGAAAACGTGTCTGTGCCGAATGCGGCCACATCTGTGCTGTGTAGGCACGTCTATGCCAAAAAGGCACGTTTGTGTCACCCAGGCGCGTCTGTGCAGAGCATAGGCACGTCTGTGTGTTTCAGGCGCGTCTGTGTAAAATAGGCACGTTTATGCAGTCTTCAAGTGCGTTTATGTAAGGAAAGCGCATTTGTGTCCAAAAAATGTAAATTTGTGTCTTCTAGGTCAAATCGGCAGTTCTGTGATGAACATACGCTATCGATTGGATAAGCTGCTGAGAGGATACACTCAAGAAGGTCCTCTAGGGAAGACTAGAATTGCAAATAGGGCTAGGACTGAGAATTCTGTGATAGAACATACGTTGCTAATTAGGAAACTACTCAAGAGGATTCACTCAAGTAGAGGCCCTAGGATAAGATAGATCAAGGGACTTTGTGATGAACAGTGAGTACCAAGATATAGTACTTTGTGATGAACAGGGAGTACTAAAATATGAGCAACACTTTGTGATGAACAGTGAGTGTAAATGTGAGCAGCACTTTGTGATGAACAAGGAGTGCCAAACACGTAGTACTTTGTGATGAATAGGGAGTACCACTAGGATAGATAGCAACACTTTGTGATGAACAGTGAGTGTCACTAGGATAGAAGCAACACTTTCTGATGAACAGTGACTGTCACTTTGATTGACATGATTGCTTTGCTTGATTGCAAGAGTATTTGCCTATATTGGAGTCACGGGAGAGATTCCCATCAATGCAGAGATTGCAACCTGAGCTGACCTTCGAGGACCGAGTGGCTATTGAGGCTATGGGTCTGAGACATATTCTATATGTGTCTGAGTTTTGAGCAAACATGAGACTGCTGACTGTAGTGGCGGAGAGGTGGCACTCCGAGACTTGCACCTTTCATTTGTCGATGGGTGAGATGACAATCACCCTCGAGGATGTATACAGGATCCTGAGGATACCGATCGATGGGGAGCTGATTCCCTACGATCGAGATAGAGACAGGGAGGCCCTGAGATGAGTGTTTTGGCACCCAGGACTGGAGATGGGGGCAGGACATGTGGCTTGGGACACCATGATAGCTACAGGATTTGCGCTGCTAGCAGTGATAGGAGGAGCGATCAGTGGGTTCTTGTGTCCTGATAGAGCGACACGAGGGTTGGCTGTGGGCTGGTGAGGTGCATTGGAGACACTAGTGACATAGCACACTAGATATGCCTAGGGACCATGTGTGCTAGCACAGCTGTATTACGAGCTGCATTAGTTTGTGTACCACGGGTCAGTGGGATTGGGCTGCGAGGTCACATTGTTACAAGTGTGAGCCTATGAGCATCTGCCAGTGATGAGATCGATACATTTCAAGGGTAGAGGTTATGAACTCAGTTTTGTA
The DNA here is from genome assembly GCF_030272615.1 of Cryptomeria japonica. Lineage (NCBI taxonomy): Eukaryota > Viridiplantae > Streptophyta > Pinopsida > Cupressales > Cupressaceae > Cryptomeria > Cryptomeria japonica. Next base: position 674,360,570 of record NC_081412.1, read on the forward strand.
CACTTGTATGACATGATCACTTCGCAGCCACGGATTGGCAGGTTAGAGCATTGGCGACAGGTGATTGATGACATTGATATGGTTATATGGAGGCCATACCTGGGATGCGAGCAGTGGGAGGATGATGCGGTAGAGCTGCCCTACACCTTCTGGAGTAGGTATCTGATTGGGCAGATGCCCTATGTACTAGAGAGGCAGCTAGTGGACAGGGTGGGCAGGCAGTTCAGCAGGATCTGGTGGATGCCACGGGGTTCAGGCACGTATGCACAGATTGTCAGGGATCAGGCGCAGTTTGGGCCCTTATTATCATATGATCAAGCTATTACATAGCTAGTGGAGATGATTCCCCTACCTTGGGACATGTGGCTAGAGATTAAAGATGTCGGCATGGATGCCGAGTACACAGCATAATGGGCCGAGCATCAATTCCCATGCTTGACGGATCCAGGAGAGCTACTAGATGGAGATGGTAGTGGGGATGGTGATGATGATGGAGATGATGGGGGTAGAGGCCGATGGAGGAGGAGGGGGGCATTTGGAGAGAGGAGGGTGGTGCCGTGGAGGGAGGGTGGAGAGGACAGGCAGGCTCGGGTGGTGAGGGGTTGCGGTGGATTACCGCTACAGGTGCCAGTAGCACAGGGTCCCAGACAGGTGTAGGTACAAGGATAGGTACAGGGATAGATACAGGGATAGGCACTAGTACAGGCACTAGTATAGGCATAGGCATAGGGGCAGGCACCCATACAGGGGGAGCCACAGGGGGCTGAGGCAGAGGAGGATGAGCTGACGGAGCTGAGGGAGATCTGTCAAGGACAGGCAGATGAGATCCAGGACTTGGAGAGGGAGAGGGATAGGCTCAAGAGGCAGCTTAGAGATACTGAGTGGGAGTGGGAGCAGGCCATTCAATGCTACATAGAGGCTGAGATAGCATTGAGGGCTGGGAGGCAGGCGGTAGAGGACACAGGGGCTGGATATGCCTACGTTTTGTGGGCAGGGGAGGAGATCGGTTACTGGCAGGATCTCTATTATGGTGCGGTGTTAGCTGATCAGCGGGCGAGGAGCTTCCATAGACCATCGCGAACAGCGACAGCTATGGGAGGGAGCCGGAGGAGACAGGCGTCTAGTGGTGGGGTTATGGGTCCTCCACCACCACCAGATAGAGGGGACAGGAGGGATGATCCTAGGGCAGGTCCTTCGGGGGCTTAGGTAATCCAGGTATGCCAATGGTTCATATATATTTTTGGATGATCACTGAATCTAACATTGAAAACTATCTAGATTGTTGTACAGTTGTAGGATCGAGTGACATGCACTCATTTATGAGTTCAAATTCAAGTTCACTGGTAATTCATATGAGACAGATGGTATGTTTTTGCTCTTCATGCATGTATTGTTTGTGTGATGAATGTGAATCAAAAGAGTGGGTTGACAAATGGTCTTGTAGACTGTTGGTTCCCATCGATTCATATCAAATCCCCAAAGCACTACAATTGAGCCAGATGGAGACATCAGTGGATTTTGACTATGTATTCGACCTAGTGGATTTAGGTGATTTTTTGAGTTAATTTTTTTGCAAGTATTTTTTTTGGTTCTTTTTGTTGTACATCAAACTGTATTTTTGGTATTAATTAACACTTTATAAAATGCAGGTCATGTGCATGCAGTTGTTGCAGAAGAGACCAATGAAGAAGGAACAGATTACTATTTGTGTTGTTGTGTTGAGCCAAAAAGAAAATTGACAACCACCATCATT